>NC_079197.1:145274854-145467354 GCF_029499605.1 Hyla sarda | reverse complement strand
TGCAACCAGCAGATGCACCACTACAACTCCCAGCATGCACTTTAGCTGTTTGTGCAAGCTGGGAGTTGTAGTTATACAACAGCTGAAGGTACACTTTTCCATAGAAAGAATGTGCCTCCAGCTGTTGCAAAACCATAAGTCCCAGCATGCCCATAAGGGAATGCTGGGAGTTGTGGTGGTCTGCCTCCTGCTGTTGCATAACTACAGCTCCCAGCATGCCCTTTTTGCATGCTGGGAGCTGTTGCTAAGCAACAGCAGAAGGCTGTCACTCACCTCTAACGATCCAGACGCTGCAGGTCAGTCCCGCCGCCGCAGCTGCTCCTGGGGCCCCGATCCCAACAGGGGTGCCGGGGATCGGGGTCCCCAGCACCCGGGGTGCACGTCCCGCACCCGCTCACGTCCTCCAGAAGAGGGGCGGAGCGGGTGCGGGAGTGACACCCGCAGCAGGCGCCCTGATTGGTCGGCCGGTGATTGGTCGGCCGACGAATCAGGGTGATCGTGAGGTGGCACCAGTGCCACCTCACCCCTGCAGGCTCTGGCTGTTCGGGGCCGTCAGAGACGGCCCCGAACAGCCAGTAATTCCGGGTCATCGGGTCACTGGAGACCCGATTGACCCGGAATCGCCGCAGATCGCAGGACTGAATTGTCCAGCGATCTGCGGCCATCGCCGACATGGGGGGGCATAATGACCCCCCTGGGCGATATGCCGGGATGCCTGCTGAACGATTTCAGCAGGCATCCGGCTCCGGTCCCCAACCGGCTAGCGGTGGGGGCCGGAATTCCCACGGGTGTATGGATACGCCCTCGGTCCTTAAGGACTCGGGATGCAGGGCGTATCCATACGCCCTATGTCCTGAAGAGGTTAATATAGTTAATTTACAAATCTGTTTAATCTTCTGGAGCCAGTTGATATGGGAAAAAAAAATGCCACATTCAAAAATCTCCTTTCTTCTCTATTCTGATCTTCAGTTTGAACTTCAGCAAGTTGTCTTGACCACATCTACATGCCTAAATGCATTGAGTTGCTGTCATGTGATTGGCTGATTAGCTATTTGTGTAAACAAGCAATTGAACAGGTGTACCTTATAAAGTGACCAGTGGGGCAGATTTATCAAAACCTGTCCAGAGGAAAAGTTGCTGAGTTGCCCATAGCAACCAATCAGATCGCTTCTTTCATTTTCCACAGGCCTTTTCAAAAATGAAAGAAGCGATCTGATTGGTTGCTATGGGCAACTCAGCGACTTTTCTTCTGGACAGGTTTTGATAAATCTCCCCCAGTGAGTGTATATTGCTTATAATGACATCCATGACAGCTGATAACATGCTGAATAGAAGATATAAAGAATTACTCACACAAGGGACATATATAGCAGATCTGAGTTTGTGGTGAATTTGCTACAGCTCAGTAGATATCACTATACAGTGGTCCCTCAACATACAATGGTAATCCGTTCCAAATGGACCATCGTTTGTTGAAACCATCGTATGTTGAGGGATCCGTGCAATGTAAAGTATAGGACAGTGGTCTACAACCTGCGGACCTCCAGTTGTTGCAAAACTACAACACCCAGCATGCCCGGACAGCCGTTGGCTGTCCGGGCATGCTGGGAGTTGTAGTTTTGCAACATCTGGAGGTCCGCAGGTTGTAGACCACTGATATAGGAAGTTGTACTCACATGTCCTCGCTGCTCCGGACCGTCACCGCTGCCCTGGATGTCGCCTTTCATCGCTGTCACCGCGTCCCCAGGGTGTCCCCGAAGCTCCGGCAAGGCCTCTGCTTCCCCCACATCCTCGCTCTCTGTCGCCGCCATCAAGTGGCTTCGCACGCCGCTCCTATTGGATGACGGGACGGCGCGCGCAGCGACATGAAGATGACGATGGAGAGCGCCGACGATGCAGGGGACCCTGAAGAGGACGCGCCGGAGCCCCGAGGACAGGTAAGTGATCGTCAGCGGACCACACGGGGCACCGTAAACGGCTTTCCGGTGGCAGCTGAAGCAGTCTGCGCTGCCGGATAGCTGTTTATGCGATGGCCCCGATATACAAAAGCATCGTATGTTGATGCTGCCTTCACCATGCGATGGCCTCTGAGAGTGATCGTATGCTGAAATTATCGTATGTCGGGCAGGGGCGGATCCAGAGTCAAGTCTCGGGAGGGGCACTATTAGAGTATCAGGCGCTGGTCGACACGCCCCCTCCCATAGACTTGCATTGAGGCGGTGTGGTGTGACATCACAAGGGGCGTGGCTATGACATCCCAACCCCCGCAGCCTGCACCCAGGGCTTGGAACAAAATGTTCAGAATGCTGGGGCAGTGGAGCACCCCTTTAAGTATGCAGCATAGTGCCCTCACACTAGGTAGGCAGCATCGTTTCCAGTTCCCCCACCACACTAGGTAGACAGCATAGTTCCCCCACATTAGGTTGTAGTCCCCTCCCCAATTAGGTTGGCAGTATAGTTCCCCCACATTAGGTTGTAGTTCCCCCACATTAGGTAGGTAGTATAGTTCCCCCACATTAGGTTGTAGTTCCCCCACATTAGGTTGGCAGTATAGTTCCCCCACATTAGGTTGTAGTTCCCCCACATTAGGTTGGCAGTATAGTTCCCCCACATTAGGTTGTAGTTCCCCCACATTAGGTTGGCAGTATAGTTCCCCCACATTAGGTTGTAGTTCCCCCACATTAGGTTGGCAGCATAGTTCCCCCACATTAGGTAGGCAGTATCGTTCCCCCACATTAGGTTGTAGTTCCCCCACATTAGGTTGGCAGTATAGTTCCCCCACATTAGGTTGTAGTTCCCCCACATTAGGTTGGCAGTATAGTTCCCCCACATTAGGTTGTAGTTCCCCCACATTAGGTTGTCAGTATAGTTCCCGCACATTAGATAAGCAGTATAGTTCCCCCACATTAGGTAGGCAGTATAGTTCCCCCACATTAGGTTGTAGTTCCCCCACATTAGGTTGGCAGTATAGTTCCCCCACATTAGGTTGGCAGTATAGTTCCCCCACATTAGGTTGGCAGTATAGTTCCCCCACATTAGGTTGGCAGCATAGTTCCCCCACATTAGGTTGGTAGTATAGTTCCCCCACATTAAGTTGTAGTTCCCCCACATTAGGTTGGCAGTATGTTCCCCCACATTAGGTTGTAGTCCCCTCCCCCCAATTAGGTTAGCAGTATAGTTCCCCCACATTAGGTTGTAGTTTATCCACATAAGATTGTCAGTATAGTTCCCCCACATTAGGTTGTAGTTCCCCCACATTAGGTTGGCAGTATAGTTCCCCCACATTAAGTTGTAGTTCCCCCACATTAGGTTGGCAGTATAGTTCCCCCACATTAAGTTGTAGTTCCCCCACATTAGGTTGGCAGTATAGTTCCCCCACATTAAGTTGTAGTTCCCCTACATTAGGTTGGCAGTATAGTTCCCCCACATTTAGTTTGCAGTATAGTTCCCGCACATTAGGTTGCAGTTCCCCCACATTTAGTTTGCAGTATAGTTCCCCCACATTTAGTTTGCAGTATAGTTCCTGCACATTAGGTTGTAGTACCCGCACATTAGGTTGGCAGTATAGTTGTGATGCCCGCAGTGTAGCAGGTTGCAGAAAATAATTTCCAGCATAATAATCAAATATACAAATTGTCACAGAATGGGAAAGTGCTAAAGAAGTTTTTACCATTTAAAACTACAGCTCCCAATATGACCAAAGTAGTGGTAAGGGTATGCTGGGAGTTGTTGTTTCACCCATGAAAACTGCAAAACTTACAAGTGACTATAGCTCTGATGGGACATAGTGAGGAGAATACACAATAATATCAGTGACTACAGGTGACGTCTTCTCAATAGTGAGGAGAATACACAATGATATCAGTGACTACAGGTGACGTCTTCGATGGTACATACCGCTGTGACTTTGTCAGCTAAATCTTCTCTCTGCAGAAAATGACACCCAGATGGCTCCTTAATTTGTCAGCGGATTCTGATCCTCTATATGAAAACAATAATTATTATAATACTGCCAAACACCGTATTCTCTGAATACCCCACACTGCACCCTCTGAATATAATACTACCACACACAGCGCTCTCTGAATATAAAAGTACCACACACTGCACCCTCTAAACATAATACTACCACACACCTCACCCTCTGAATATAATACTATCACACACTGTACCCTCTGAACATAATAATACCACACACTGCACCCTCTGAATATAATACTACCACACACTGCGCCCTCTGAATATAATACTACCACACACTGCGCTCTCTAAATATAATACTACGACACACTGTGCTCTATGAATATAAAACTACCACACACTGCACTGTCTTAATATACTACTACCACACACAGCGCTCTCTGAATATAATACTACCACACACTGCACCCTCTGAATATAATGTTATCACACACTGCACCCTCTGAATATAATACTACCACACACTGTACTCTCTGAATATAATACTATCACACACTGCGCCCCCTGAATATAATACTACCACACACTGTACCCTCTGAATATAATACTACCACACACTGCGCTCTCTGAATATAATGCTATCACACACTGTACCCCCTGAATATAAAACTACCACACACTGCGCTCTCTGAATATAATACTACCACACACAGCGCTCTCTGAATATAATACTATCACACACTGTAGCCTCTGAATATAACACTACCACACACTGCGCTCTCTGAATATAATATTACCACACACAGCGCTCTCTGAATATAATACTATCACACACTGTACCCTCTGAATATACTACCACACACAGTGCTCTCTGAATATAATACCACACACAGCGCTCTCTGAATATAATACTATCACACACTGTACCCTCTGAATATAATACTACCACACACTGCGCTCTTTGAATATAAAACTACCACACACTGCGCTCTCTGAAAATAAAACTACCACACACTGCGCTCTCTGAACATAACACTACCACACACTGTACCCTCTAAATGTAATACTACCACACACTGTACCCTCTGAATATAATAGTATCACACACTGTACCCTATGAATATAATACTGCCACATACTGCGCTCTCTGATCATAACACTACCACACACTGTACCCTCTAAATGTAATACTACCACACACTGTACCCTGAATCGTACCAACCCTGAAATTCCTTTATAATATACACCATACCTCTAAAATGCAAAACACTATGTGCCTTCACATATAGTAATAATGCCCCATCCTGTGCCCCCACATATAATAATTATGGCCCCTCCTGCACCCCCCCACATAATAATAATGTCCGCCCTGTTCCGCCCACATAATAAAAATGCCCTCTGTCCTGTGCACCTAACATATAATGCCCCCTATGCTGTGCCATTCACATATAATGCCCCCTATGCTGTGCCAATCACATATAATGCCCTCTGTCCTGTGCCCCTCACATATAATGCCCCCTGTGCTGTGCCCCTCACATATAATGCCCCCGTCATGCTCCCCTAACATTTAATGCCCCCTGTGCTGTGTCCCTCATATAATGCTCTCATCATGTGCCCCTACCACAAGTGCTCTTCATATATAATTCCCCCTGTGCTGTGCCCCTCACATATAATGCCCTCATCATCATCATGTGCCCTTCAGATATAATGCTTCTGTTATGTGCCCCTCACATATGATGCCCCCTGTGGGGCAGGACAGGGGGCATTATATGTGAGGGGCACAGCACAGGGGGCATTATGTGAAGAGCACAAGACAGGGGACCCCCTGTCATGTGCTCTTCACATATAATGCCCCCCTGTCATGGGCACCTCACATCAAATTTATCCTTTTTTGTTGTTTAATTGCCCCCTGAGCCCAGTGCCATATAGATGTGCCAAACAGTAAAAAAAACAATCCATACACTTATATTACGTTCCCGCGCTGAGAAGCTCTCTTCTTTTTAGTTGCACAGACTGTGCAGACAGGTGAGCGTCGAGCCGCGGTGACGGGATCTTCAGGCGCCGGCGCGATAATGTGACGTCATCGCGCCAGCCTGCCGTTGATCGCCGATCACGTTCCAGCGGCGAGAAAGGTAAATTAATGAGCGAATGGTGGAGCGGGAGCTGACAGCTCCCACTCCACCATGTTAGAAATTGGGGGGCAGAAATCTCGGGGGGGGCGTCAATTGCCCCGTTGCCCCCCCCTGGATCCGCCACTGATGTCGGGGCCATCGTAGGTCGGGGGGGTCACTGTATATATCACTTGTGAGAAGGTGAAATGTATGGTGGTTGATGGACGCTATGTGTCACTAAGGTTTCTGGCCTTGGTGAAGTAAGAGCCGGTATTATTCAGTGTCTGTACCGCGAGGCAGTCTGACACTAAGACTGTAGTATGGCTGGAAGGCCAATCCGGGACGGCTCTTACTGGAAATAACCAAGTGTAGGGTGGGGGTCATTCCCCACAATCCAGACCGGGTTTTGTTGGCCATAAAGCTAGGCTGTTTCACCAGCTGAGGGGGATTTGCTATTTACAGCTCACAGAGCAAGTGAAAGCTGTGTATCAAGTTCTGCCCCCTGTTTGCTCCAAGTGTGGAAGCTGCTGAACAGCCCAGCTGGAGGTTTGGAAAAGACTTGCTTAGTGCCGCATGGCACAAACTCAGGTGTGAACAAACACCAAGGAAATACAGGTGGACTTTGTTACGTTTTCCTTTGTTCTGAGTTTAAAGACTGTTTTGCTATATGCAAGTGTGAATAAAACACTGGACTTTGATTTAAAAACGCTGTCTCCTTACCTCAATACTGCAACCGCACCTATCTGCAAGAGCGAGTCATCACACTCTCTCTCTTTCCCTCTCTCTATCTCTCTATCTCTCTCTCTCTCTCTCTGGTATGTTCTTTATTATCACAAATACTTATTTTGTGTTTTTTTGTCAATCTTATTTTTATATTTAGGAAAAACAAAACCCAAACTCTGAATTCAACTCTAAGAACTTGATGCTGTCAGTGATTCAAATCTTTTTCGCGGGAACAGAGACGATCAGCAGTACTCTTAGACACGGTCTTCTCATCCTCCTCAAACATCCTGAGATTGAAGGTATATTATCCGGTCGTATGTTCTCATTTCCCTTATACAAAATCTCTATGGTACATGTTGCGTTTTTTTTTTTTTTTTTTTGGTCCTACAGCAAAACTTCATAAGGAAATTGATAAAGTCATTGGGGAAAACCGGTGTCCAAATACTGAAGACCGGTCCAAGATGCCATATACAGATGCCGTAATTCATGAAATCCAAAGATTTAGTGATGTTCTACCTCTCAATCTCCCACATTCTACTGTAAAAGACATCACTTTTCATGGATATACAATTCCAAAGGTAATTTTTTTAGATGGGTTATTAGTTTTGTTAAATTAGAAAATAAGTTAAAAACAAAAAATATCTTAAAGGGGTACTCCACCCCAAGACATATTCGTCTAGCCCCCTCACATCTTTGCCCCCTCCCATAGACTTGCATTGAGGGGGCGGGGTGTGACATCACGATCCTCAGGCGCCTGCATCGCCAGTCATTAAACACGGAGCGAAGCACGCTCTATGCAGCAGATGACAGGGGTGCGGCAGGAGAGATCACAGAGGTTCCCAGAGGCCGGAGAGGTTCCCAGAGGCCGGACCCCTGCGATCAGACATCTTATAAGATGTCTAGGGGTGGCGTACCCCTTTAAAGTAAAGATTAATGGGGTATTCCAAACACTAAAAACTTATCTCCTTTCAACAGCGAGTGTTTGGCACAGGCTTCATTTATTCTCTATGGAGCCACCAGAGATTTCACACAAAGGCTATTGGAAACCTGACATGTTTTGTCGGGTTGTGTGTCAGAATTCTGTCTCATTGCGACAGAAATTAAAAAAACCCGACCAACTCTCCATTGTACTGAGAGAACCTGAAAACAGGCGTGGCCAACATGGAAAGGGGGCGTGCTCACATAAAAAAGGGGCGTGTCCCCAACATTTTCACAAAATCCCAACATATTTACTAAGGTTTCCACTGAAAATGTGGAGGAAAAGCCTACAGATCAGAGCATGTGTAAAAAAAAAGCAAAATGTAGGGAAACTTTAGTAAATCCAGTGGGGAAAAAAATTGTAGGGAATTAAAACCCAGAAAGAAAACTACACTCCACTCCACTCCACTATTTTTGGTCAGTTTTTTACAGCAATTGCAATGATTAAAAAGCCCAATAGAAAAATAGTTGGGTGTTATTTTACGGTCATGAGGGGACTTTAAAATGAAGTGCAAGGCTCTTTTTTGGTCATATATGGTTCATAAAATATAAGTTTTTGCAAAGTTTGTATTTTTTTCTAGCACTTTGACCCGTTTTCATCCCAAAAAACAGCGGGTTTGCAAATTGCATAATATCATTTGCTGTTGCAAAAAACAAATGCATGGGAAAAAAATCTTTTTTAAGAGCAATTTAAAAAAAATCTTTTATAATGGCTTAAAGGATAAACAAAATGGCATAAAAATTTTGACATTTTCAGCGTTTTTTTGCATGAAAACTGGACTTTTCTATAAGTTGAATATATGTGGGGGAGATTTATCAAACCGGTCCAAAGGAAAAGTTGCCCAGTTGCCCATGGCAACCAATCAGATCTCTTCTTTCATTTTGCAGAGACCTTTTCAAAAATGAAACAAGAGCGCTGATTAATTGCTGTGGGCAACTTTTCCTCGTGACAGGTTTTGATAAATCTCCTCTATGGACCAAAAATGTGTGCATGTATTTGGTTCAGTGGGACCATATGAAACATTTCACTGAATTTTTTCCCTAGATTTATCTATTTATTTTATTTCTTTATATAGCGCCTACAGATTCCGCAGCGCTTACAATTATGGGGTACAAACAAAGACAAGTATCAGACAGAATATTACACAATAACTATTCAAACGAGAGTTGGGGATATGTTGGGGATATGTTGGGGATATGTTGGGGATATGTTGGGGATATGTTGGGGATATGTTGAGGCCAATTAGAGACTGTTATAGGCCTGTCTGAAGACATGTGTTTTCAGGCCACGTTTGAAACTATGGATGTTGTTGAGTCTGAGGGATTGAGGGATAGCATTCCAGAGAATCGGTGCAGCACGAGTGAAGTCTTGGAGACGGGAGTGAGAAGTTTTGATTATAGAAGATGTTAGTGTGAGATCATTAGCAGATCGGAGAGAACGTGTAGGATGGTAGACAGAGATGAGAGAGGAGATGTAGAGAGGTGCAGCATTGTGGAGAGCTTTGTGTGTGAGACTGAGGATTTTGTACTGTGTTCTGGACTGAATTGGTAACCAGTGTAGTGACTGGCACAGGGAGGAGGCGTCGGTGTAGCGGCTGGAGAGGAAGATGAGTCTGGCTGCGGCATTAAGGATGGACTGAAGAGGAGAGAGTTTGGAGAAAGGAAGGCCTATGAGTAGAGAGTTACAGTAGTCGAGGCGGGAGTGAATCAAAGCAATAATGAGAGTTTTAGCAGATTCAGTAGTGAGAAACGGGCGGATTCTGGAAATGTTTTGTATATGACTATAAACCTATAAAGTTGCATGCACCTTCATTTTAACATAAAAGAATACTGTGCAACATCATTTTGTTTCTTGTGTCCAGTTGTAATGAAACACGTGGTTGACTTTGCATTACAACACAAGTTATAAAGTTGTGGTCTGTTTGGTCGAAATGGAGAGGGCGGGGACCAGGAGGAAACAGATCCATCTTAGGTCAGATTTTTGCAAGATGGTTTAAAGGGGTACTCCAGTGGAAAACATTTTTTTTTAAATCAACTGGTGCCAGAAAGTAAAACAGATTTGTAAATTACTTCTATTAAAAACTCTTAACCCTTCCAGTACTTTTTAGCAGCTGTATGCTACAGAGGAAATTATTTTCTTTGTCCGTGTCAGGAACTGCCCAGAGCAGCATAGGTTTGCTATGGGGATTTTCTCCTGTTCTGGACAGTTCCTGATACAGGCATCAGGTGTCAGCAGAGAGCACTGTGGACAAGACAAAAAAGAAATTCAAAAATAAAAGAATTTTCTCTGTAGCATACAGCTGCTAAAAAGTACTGGAGGGGTAAAGACTTTTTAATAGAAGTAATTTACAAATCTTTTTAACTTTCTGGCACCAGTTGATTAAAAAAAAATAATTCCACCGGAGTACCCCTTTAAGAAACTTGTAGAAATAGTTTCTCTCTTTCTCTGTTTTTTTTTCTTTCAGTTTCTATATGTAAAATTAATCTTAACAAATAAAAATGCAAGTAAGCCTCCTACATGTTTAACTGAATACATTTATTATAAAACAATATGTAAGCTTTGTTATTATTCTTGGGATAACTCTGTCGTGTGCTGTTTTGTATTCAACGCCTGACACTGTCCAATCACTACAGACGTACTTACTACTGATTTAACAGTAATTACATGCTCTTGTGTATTCTTGGATATAGGGTATTGATGTATATCCCCTTCTGTACTGTGCTCTCCGAGATCCGGATTATTTTGCGACTCCAAATAAGTTTAACCCGGACCATTTCCTGGATGAGAATGGCAGCTTCAAAAAAGAAGACGCTTTTATTCCATTCTCCACAGGTATAATGCTTCCTACTATATACAATGCACAGGTCAACAAGTGATAATATGTGACACCAATTCTACACATACTGCGGCCATCGTCTTACAAATGAGACAAGATATAACATCTTTAGAGATGAGCGATTCTGCTGTCTACACCTACTGGGGGGGGACTCTAACTCTGCTGTTTACACCTAATGGGGGGACTATAACTCTGCTGCCTACACCTACGGGGGGGGGGGGAGACCCTGATGTCTACACCTACTGTGGGGGGATCCTGCTGCCTACACATACTGCAGGGGGACCCTGCTGCCTACACCTACTGCGGGGGGACCCTGCTGCCTACACCTACTGTGGGGGGACCCTGTTGCATAAATCTACTGTGGGGGGACCCTGCTGCCTAAATCTACTGTGGGGGGACCCTGCTGCCTACACCTACTGTCGGGGGACCCTGCTGCCTACACCTGCTGTAGGGGGGGGGGCTACCTACTTTTCTAACTCCCTGGCTACCTAACTTTGTACCTGGATGCCTAACTACAGAAGGTAGGTGGAGAACTGGACCCATCCACTGTACCCATGGTCACCTGGACTGCCAATCCAGCAGACAACCATAGAGAGATGCAAAGGCCACGCCCCCTCCCATAGACTTGCATTGAGGGGGATGGGCGTGATATCAGATGGGGCGGAGTCGTGACATCACAATACTCCGGCCCCGTGGTCGTAACGCTTCACACTCGATGCCTCCAGCGCTGCGGAGAGCTCACAAAGGTGGGTGAAGAATGACAGATTGCCGGGGTCCCCAGCAGCTGGACCCCCGCGATCAGACATCTTATGCCCTATCCTTTGGATATGGGATAAGATGTCTTAGGGCCGGAGTACCCCTTTAATCACAGCCCTTTTGAGAAGACTGTGTGCTCTTAATTCCCAATACAAAGGGGGGGGGGGGAGGCAATGACACCCCATAATACCTTCTCCTACTGCATGAAGAACATCATTACTTATTTAATTACTTACCAGCTTTACTCAGAGGGTGCCTGGACTTTATATGTTCAATGGCAAAATCAATGCAATAGTCTTATATATTATAGTATCATTACAATTAAAGGCACATGAACATATTTTCCAACAGTGCATAACAACATAACATCACAACTTAGTAATGGAGTACATTTGTGTGTTTGCAGATTACATCCTTTACAAGCACAACAAGGAGTGTGTGTATTAAACAATCATATATGCCTGCAAATCAATCAATACTCCACTAAGTGGTGCTAGGATCTAAGTCAAGAATAGTAGTATACTGGATGCAGTGAATTACAGGGAAAAATTAAAATAAATATACACTAACTCAGATGCAAAAGCTTTTATAAATGATCGTTATGCTTTAAAGTAGATAAAACAATGTAATACAGGTCCTGCAGTGAAATGCTTTCAGACTTAAATGGGTTGTTAAAAATGTATCCCCTATCCACAGGACAGGGTAAATGTGTCTGATCCCGGGGGTGGGGTTGGGGCATGTCTCTTCCATCTGAGCGCTCTGGCCCCCACCTTCTGAGACAGTGACAACTGAGGTGGGACATCGCTTTGGCTGGTGATAGCCTGAGTGGGCCTCCACTGCCAAGATTAGAATGGTTTGGAAATAAGGAGCCAAAGAGTTAAGTGGGGAGAGATAGGCCCCCTTCCTGAGATCACAGGGGGTCCTCAATAAAACACTTATCCCCTATTCTGTGGACAGGGGATACATTTTTGATAACTAAAAAACTCCTTAAAGAGTACCTATCATAAAGTAATCTGTCCCTAAATCCCTTCAACATCTGTCCCTGACTCATCTAGACCCTAATACAGTTTTTTTTTAATACCCCCCCCCCCTTTGAACCTTAATTCCTGCCTGTTCATTCTCCATGGCTTGTGTGAGGAAGGAAGGAGGTGTGGCCCGGCAGGCGCAACGTCATCACTTACTTCTGCCATTGTTCCTCTATGCAGCGCTCCCTGGAACCAGTGTATCAGGAGGCAGGGGCGGGGGATATGAAAATTGGGCGCACTCTATGTCCACACTGCATTTCCTGAGGTTGGACCTCTGCCTGGCCAGCAGAAGTCCAAACTCAGTGTGCGTGAGGGGGGTGAAAATGCAGTCTGGACAAGTAGGGAGACCCCTAGTGGCCGGCATTTCAAAGATAAAAGAAACATATTTCACAACATAATTTTTAACACAAATACATTAGGAACATTTTTTTTAAGATAAGGAATGTAATATTAAAAGTTTATTTTAATGAGAGTAGATCCAAAAGAATAGGGGATAAGATGTCTGATCGCGGCACCCCAGACATCCGGTGCAAGGAACGAACTTTGCTCCATGCCGGATGACTGGCGATGCGGGGCAGAGGCTCATAACCTCAAGTCTGCTCATGACGTCATGGACACGCACCCTCAATGCAAGTCTATGGGAGGGAGCGTGACGACACTGCACCCGACGCTCTAAATGAACGCTGGATGCAGAAGGTAGATCGTGGGGGTCCCCAACGGCAGGATCCCCGCCATCAGACATCTTATCCCCTATTCTTTGGAGTACCCCTTTAATATGCTATGTTGTATAAGATTCAGTTGTATTTTCTTTGCTCTATTTGGTGTTTTGATTAATTATATATATTTTTTCACACTGATTTCCAGGAAAGAGGGTCTGTGCCGGTGAAGGATTGGCTAAAATGGAGCTTTTTCTCTTCCTTACAATCATCTTACAGAACTTCAAGCTAACCACCAAGATGGAGTTAACTGAAGCTGACATCAGCCCTAAGATGACTGGATTTGCCAATGTCCCGATACCTTATGAGCTCTCATTTGTTTCCCGTTAGTTGCCCATTGTTCTAGCAGGATATCTGGCTTTCACCTCCCATATCCATCTGGTGGTTATGAGACAAAAAGAAAAACATAGGAGCTTTTAGTAATCCTAAACAATATAAAAGGGGAGATTATAATGCTTTCTTAATATCTATGACTATCAGAAAGTCTTTCTTGGTGTTTGTATCGTTGATGTGTGATAGAAATCCAAGGACCAAGTGTCTATGTTCACAGGCAGAAGGAGATAGGCGACTGTCAGACACTTCTGTTAGAAAAATAAAAGATCAGGTTACAATATCAAATGCCAAATTCTTGTTTCCCCCCCCAAAATGTTGAGGTCTACGGCTTAAGACACGTGCATGTTTTGTTTTGTAGTATTCAACAAAAAGGGACCTGTGATTAATGATTGGGGTTAAAGTTCATGTAAGGGATGTAAAATTATAAAAATAATTTTTTTTTGCAGACAACCTGTTTGGGCCTTGAGGACACAGACAATTTTTACTTTTGCACTTTTCTTTTTTCCCTTCTTTTCTAATAGCCATAACACTTTTGTCTTCCCATCTACAGAGCCATATGATGCTGGCTTTCTGTGGGACCAATTGTACTTTGTCCCTTTCATTTACCATAAAATATTATATGGGAAGGGAGATTTAAAAAAACAAAAACAATTTGCATGTTAAAAAGAACAAAAACAAAAAAAAATGCAATTTGGAACTTTTGTTTTTAAACATGATCTACTTTACGGTAAAATGGACATGTTCTCTTTACATTTACATCACTTTTGAATCATCATACTACTTTTTTAACATTTTTAAAATTTTAACCCCTTAAAGGGGAACTCAAATGTTTTCAAATCAACTGGTGCCAGAAAGTTAAACAGATTTGTAAATTACTTCTGTTTCAAAATCTGAAGCCTTCTAGTAGTTATCAGCTGCTGTATAATACAGAGAAATGTGTGAAGTTCTTTCCAGTCTGACAACAGTGCTCTCTGCTGACACCTCTGTCCATGTCAGGAACTGTCCAGATTAGAATCAAATCCCCATAGAAAACCTCTCCTGCTTTGGACAGTTCGGGATACAGACAGAGGTGTCAGCAGAGAGTACTGGTGTAAGACTGGAAAGAACCTCACAATTTTCTCTGAAGTATATCTGCAGTATACAGCAGCTGATAAGTACTATAAGTGTTAAGTAATTTACAAATCTGTTTAACTATGGCACCAGTTGATTTGAAAGCATTTTTTTCCATCGGAGTTCCCCTTTAAGGACTCAGAATTTGTCAATTTTTGCACTTTCATTTATTTCTCCTCACCTTCTAAAAATCATAACACTTCAGTATTCCACCTACAGACCCATATGAGGGCATGTTTCATGCGCTACCAATTTTACTTTGTAATGACATCAGTCATTTCACTACAAAATCTATGGCGAAACAAAAAAAAACGTATTTGTGGGACAAATTTTTTTTTTTAAACTGCCATTTTATAGTTTTTAGCGGCTTCCGTTTCTACGCAGTGCACTTTTCAGTAAATGGGACACCTTATATTTATTCTGTAGGTCCATACGGTTACAAGGATACCCAATTCTTGTAGGTTTTATTTTATTTTACTACTTAAAAAAAAATTATAACTACATGCATATTTAAAATTGTTGTCTTCTGACCCCTATAACTTTTTTTACTTTTACGCAGACAGGGCTGTATGAGGGCTGATTTTTGCGCCGTGGTCTGTAGTTTTTATCAGTACCATTTTTTTTTTTACTGGGACTCTTTGATAGCTTTTTCTAAAAAAAATGTTAGGGTATGCAAAATGACCAAAAATACTCAATTTTGGACTTTTGAATTTTTTTTACATATATGCCAATGACCTTACGGTTTAATTAACAGTATAATTTTATAGTTCTGACATTTACACACACAAGGATACCACATATGTTTATGTTTATTTTTGTTTACGTATTTTTTCTTTAAAATGGGAAAAGGGGGGATTCAAACGTTTATTAGGGAAGAGATTAATTTACATTTATTAACTTTTTTTTAAACTTTTTTTTACACCCTATTTTATTCCCAATAGGGGACTATAACATGCAATCTTCTGGTTGCTTACACTGTTCAGTGCTATGCCATAGCATAAATAAGTGTTATCTGCGCTCAATTGGTCCAGGTTGCTAAGGCTGCCTGGAGCATCGTGGAAGAGATCAGATGGCAAGGAGGCGGGTAAGGGCCGTCCTCTCAGCTGATCAGGACACTGCGGTTTCACTGTGGTGATCCCGGTCAGCCCGACTGACCTGCCGGGAATGCTTCTTTTTCAATTTAGATGTAGCGATCAGTGATGTCCGGCATTAGACATGGGTGATTTGAACTTATATAAGGGGGAGGCTTTTTTATTTTTTAAACATTTTTTTCCATTATTTTATTCACACTTTCTAAGTCCCCATAGTGGACTGTTATAAGCAATCTTTCGATTGCTTACACTATTCAATGCTATGCCATAGCATAGCATTGATCAGTGTTATTGGCGCTCTGCTAATACAGTCTGCTTGAGGCAGCCTATAATGGAAATGTGCCTACGGCCAGCACAGAGGTAAACAAGAGACCTCCGGCCACCATCTTTTCTCTGCAATCACGCTGATGTACACCTCATCTATGAAGCGTGCGTTCGCGAACATGGATCTGATGTGATTTGCACAAAACTCCAGTTTTGTCTCATCAGTCCAAGTGACAAAGCTTCTGGCAGAATGTCCTGTAGACAGATTAGACAAAACTGGAGTTTTTTTGGCAAGTCACATGAGCTCTATGTTCGCAGATACAAAAATGAAAAATAAAAAAACACTGTATCTACAGTGAAATAAGGAGAAGGTTATGTTCTGGGGCGGCTTTGCTGCATCTGGCACAGGGCGTCTTGAATCTGTACAGGTACAATTAAATCTCAAGACTATAAAGGAATTGCGTTTGTTTCTTCAATTGCCTACAGAATACTAATGGCTGATTCATTTGCTCTACTTCATACATTTGGGTTTCGTCCACTCATATCTTCACACCCTTATCTTTGCTTTTTACTCAAGCAAAGAGGATGTGTGGAAAGACACAAACCAGTCTGTATTACTATATAGTTATTGTATCTAATTGGCTTTTAGCCCTTTTATTTTTTCAGCATTGCACGTCCTTTAATTGGGGCTAAGACTCCATGTTATCATAATGGCAATACCTCCTTCTAGAGTCATATAGTTCTACTTCCTACATACAATCAGAAGCTTTGACTTGGACTCTTTTCCATTTTTAGTTAAAAATATGTGTTATGGTAATGGTTCATTCTAAGTGATGGGAACTTATAATATACTGTATATAAATGTATTTAATGTAAAGTATAATATCTGGTATTCATAAGCCAACTACCCGATTTTATATGCTAGGAATGCATTATCTGTGTACAAGATTTAAAAGGGTACTCCGCAGCTAGACATGTTATCCCCTATCCAAAGGTTTACTGATGGGGACCCCCATGATCTCTGATGTGGCACCCCAGTCATCCGGTGAATGGAGCGAACTCTTCTCCGTGCAGGATGACTGGCGATCACAGCCGCCACACCCCCTCCATTCATGTCTATGGGAGGAGGTGTGACAGCTGTGTACTAGCCTTCACGCCCCCTCCCATACAGATGATTGGAGGGGGTGTGGCATGACGTCACGGTCATGGAAGCCCCAGGCATCTGTGACCATAACGCTGCGGCACCGGCCCAAAGATCAGACATGTTATCCCCTATTCAAAGAGGATAACATGTCTAGGGGTGGAATACCTCTTTAAAGTGTACCTGTCATTAGCTAAAACTTTTTATATAATGTAGAAAATAAAATTATATGTATATTTATAATATACAGTGGTAATATATTTTTGTCCCTACAGCTGTTGTCTATGTATCTCTGGGACATGTCCCCTGCTCACACATCAGGATGATTGACAAGCCAGGAGCCTGCACAGAGGCCTGCTTGTCCCGCCCTCACTTCCAATATTTGGACTTTTCACAGACACACAGGCAATAGCTGCAGGAACAGCATTTTATCTACAATATGTAAATAGTTTTTGCAAATGACAGGTACACCTTAAAGGGGTACTCCAGCGCCAAGACATCTTATCCCCTATCGAAAGGATGGGGGATAAGATGCCTGATCGCGGGAGTCCCGCTGCTGGGGCCCCCCCGTGATCTTCCACGTGACACCCCGTTAGAATCAGCCCCCGGAGTGCGATTACTAGTGATTACTCCGGGTCTGATTACTAGTGATCACGGTCCCCGTGATCGCTAGTAATCAGACCCGGAGTAATCACTAGTAATCACACTTCGGGGGCTGATTCTAACGGGGTGTGGCGTGGAAGATCACGGGGGCCCCAGCGGCGGGACCCCCGCGATCAGGCATCTTATCTCATCTTGTCTTAGGGCCGGAGTACCCCTTTAAGTACCATCTCTACTGACATGCTATGTTGTGTTGTTTTATGTATGTTCTTTAAAATAAATAAAATAAATAATTGTTCAGGAAAAAAAATTAGGGTCAGGGACCATCATTATTTTCCAGGACAGTTTTATTATTTTGTTTTTCAGAATGATTCTGTTGAACCACAATTCACTGTCTGATTTTCCTTAGTTCATTTTCAGTAAATTTTTATTCATTATTACTTTTGTCAGTTTTAGTTATTTTAGGGAGCCTGTCCTTAACAAAAGGGTACCAACACTTTTATCCACGTCTGTATAGTATACATCCTAATATAACTGATTTATAATAGGTAGAACTGGAATTCCAGGCAAGATGTATTTTTATCATTTTGTTTGAATATCCATGACTCTTTGTTAACCTGCATAAAAGTAATAAAAATGAAAATCAACATGTTATGTTTTTATGTTGTTGTTGTTAAAAGAGCACAATCACGCAAATGGTAAATTGATTATTATGAATTTTGAATGGTGGATTTTTTTGTTTGAATGCATAAAATGTGCTCAGTGTTATAGGATATTTGAAATAGGAAGAAGCAGGTTGGAAATGGAAGCTGGATCGCGCTGTCACAGAGGAGGTAAGCCAAAGCTTGTAGGATAAGGTGCTTTATTCTTCAAAAAGATGCAATGCGTTTCACAACCATCCGTTTTTTTCATCAGGCATGATAAAACTAAACAATGAACTTAATTTATACAATCACACATGTGGACGTCACACGGATGTGACGTATTGTGATCCACAAAACATGGAGGATCCCAATAAAACCTGGGATCCCAATAAAACCTTACATCGTACTACTAAATAGTAATAAATACATACCGTATATACTCGAGTATAAGCCGACCCGAAAATAAGCCGAGGCCCCTAATTTCACCCCAAAAACCCAGGAAAAGTTATTGACTCAACTATAGGCCTAGGGTGGGAAATACATCATCCCCCCATGTCATCATCCAGACCCCCGTCATCATCCAGACCCCCGTCATTAACGCCTGTCAATCCGTTCTCAGTGGTCTTCAACCTGCGGACCTCCAGATGTTTCAAAGTTACAACTCCCAGCATGCCCGGACAGCCGATGGCTGTCCGGGCATGCTGGGAGTTGTAGTTTTGCAACATCTGGAGGTCCACAGGTTGAAGACCACTGATAAGGGATTGACAGGTGGACAGGCCGGGACCATCCCCTCACAGCTAAAGCCAAAAACATTTTTTTTTGTTCACTCGAGTATAAGCCTAGGGGGGGCGTTTTCAGCACGAAAAATCGTGCTGAAAAACTAGGCTTATACTCGAGTATATATGGTAAGTATATAGATAATGATAAAGATTCCAAGCATTAAATATAAAACTAACACCAAGTATGAAAACTTCAAGGGAATAAAACACAGACAGGATTAGAAAAATAATAATTTAAAACGTGTTTTTTTCAATCAATTCATTTAGCCCAAAGGGCCATAATGAATTAATATTAAAAATCCAAAAAGATTCCCTGTTAATAAGTTTTTGATATCTTTTGTGTTTCCCTTCTGGAATAGCTTCAATTATCAACATGGACAAACAATGGGGATCACCGGCATGAACCATGGTAATGTGTCTGTTACGCCGAGCGCTCCGGGTTCCCGCTCCTCCCCGGAGCGCTCGCTTCTCCCCCTCCGCTGCAGCGCTCCGGTCACGTCCTCTGACCCGGGGCGCTGCGATCCTGCTGCCAGCCGGGATGCGATTCGCGATGCGGGTAGCGCCCGCTCGCGATGCGCACCCCGGCTCCCCTACCTGACTCGCTCCCCGTCTGTTCTGTCCCGGCGCGCGCGGCCCCGCTCCCTAGGGCGCGCGCGCGCCGGGTCTCTGCGATTTAAAGGGCCACTGCGCCGCTGATTGGCGCAGTGGTTCCAATTAGGGTTATCACCTGTGCACTTCCCTATATTACCTCACTTCCCTTGCACTCCCTTGCCGGATCTTGTTGCCTTAGTGCCAGTGAAAGCGTTCCTTGTGTGTCCCTTGCCAGTGTTTCCAGACCTTCTGCCGTTGCCCCTGACTACGATCCTTGCTGCCTGCCCCGACCTTCTGCTACGTCCGACCTTGCTTCTGCCTACTCCCTTGTACCGCGCCTATCTTCAGCAGCCAGAGAGGTGAGCCGTTGCTAGTGGATACGACCTGGTCACTACCGCCGCAGCAAGACCATCCCGCTTTGCGGCGGGCTCTGGTGAAAACCAGTAGTGGCTTAGAATCGGTCCACTAGCACGGTCCACGCCAATCCCTCTCTGGCACAGAGGGTCCACTACCTGCCAGCCGGCATCGTGACAGTAGATCCGGCCATGGATCCCGCTGAAGTTCCTCTGCCAGTTGTCGCTGACCTCACCACGGTGGTCGCCCAGCAGTCACAACAGATTGCGCAACAAGGCCAACAGCTGTCTCAACTGACCGTTATGCTACAACAGTTGCTACCACAGCTTCAGCAGTCATCTCCTCCGCCAGCTCCTGCACCTCCTCCGCAGCGAGTGGCCGCTCCTGGGATACGCTTATCCTTGCCGGATAAATTTGGTGGGGACTCTAAGTTTTGCCGTGGCTTCCTTTCCCAATGTTCCCTGCATCTGGAGATGATGTCGGACCTGTTTCCCACAGAAAGGTCTAAGGTGGCTTTCGTAGTCAGTCTTCTGTCCGGAAAAGCCCTGTCATGGGCCACACCGCTCTGGGACCGCAATGACCCCGTCACTGCCTCTGTACACTCCTTCTTCTCGGAAATCCGAAGTGTCTTTGAGGAACCTGCCCGAGCCTCTTCTGCTGAGACTGCCCTGTTGAACCTGGTCCAGGGTAATTCTTCCGTTGGCGAGTATGCCGTACAATTCCGTACACTTGCTTCAGAATTGTCCTGGAATAATGAGGCCCTCTGCGCGACCTTCAAAAAAGGCCTATCCAGCAACATTAAAGATGTTCTGGCCGCACGAGAAATTCCTGCTAATCTACATGAACTTATTCACCTAGCCACTCGCATTGACATGCGTTTTTCTGAAAGGCGTCAGGAACTCCGTCAAGATATGGACTCTGTTCGCACGAGGCGTTTCGTCTCCTCGGCTCCTCTCTCCTCTGGTACCCTGCAATCTGTTCCTGTGCCTCCCGCCGTGGAGGCTATGCAGGTCGACCGGTCTCGCCTGACACCTCAAGAGAGGACACGACGCCGTATGGAGAACCTCTGCCTGTACTGTGCTAGTACCGAACACTTCCTGAGGGATTGTCCTATCCGTCCTCCCCGCCTGGAAAGACGTACGCTGACTCCGCACAAAAGTGAGACAGTCCTTGATGTCTACTCTGCTTCTCCACGTCTTACTGTGCCTGTGCGGATGTCTGCCTCTGCCTTCTCCTTCTCTACAGTGGCCTTCTTGGACTCTGGATCTGCAGGAAATTTTATTTTGGCCTCTCTCGTCAACAGGTTCAACATCCCAGTGACCAGTCTCGCCAGACCCCTCTACATCAATTGTGTAAATAATGAAAGATTGGACTGTGCCATACGTTTCCGCACGGAGCCCCTTCTTATGAGCATCGGATCTCATCATGAGAGGATTGAACTTTTGGTCCTCCCCAATTGCACCTCGGAGATTCTCCTTGGACTTCCCTGGCTTCAACTTCATTCCCCAACCCTGGATTGGTCCACTGGGGAGATCAAGAGTTGGGGGTCCTCTTGTTCCAAGAACTGTCTAAAACCGGTTCCCAATAACCCTTGCCGTAACTCTGTGGTTCCTCCAGTAACCGGTCTCCCTAAGGCCTATATGGACTTCGCGGATGTTTTCTGCAAAAAACAAGCTGAGACTCTACCTCCTCACAGGCCTTATGATTGCCCTATCGACCTCCTCCCGGGTACTACTCCACCCCGGGGCAGAATTTATCCTCTCTCTGCCCCAGAGACTCTTGCCATGTCCGAATACGTCCAGGAGAATCTAAAAAAGGGCTTTATCCGTAAATCCTCCTCTCCTGCCGGAGCCGGATTTTTCTTTGTGTCCAAAAAAGATGGCTCCCTACGTCCTTGCATTGACTACCGCGGTCTTAATAAAATCACGGTTAAGAACCGCTACCCCTTACCCCTCATCTCTGAACTCTTTGATCGCCTCCAAGGTGCCCACATCTTCACTAAATTGGACTTAAGAGGCGCCTATAACCTCATCCGCATCAGAGAGGGGGACGAGTGGAAAACGGCATTTAACACCAGAGATGGACACTTTGAGTATCTGGTCATGCCCTTTGGACTGTGCAATGCCCCTGCCGTCTTCCAAGACTTTGTCAATGAAATTTTTCGTGATCTGTTATACTCCTGTGTTGTGGTATATCTGGACGATATCCTAATTTTTTCTGCCAATCTAGAAGAACACCGCCAGCATGTCCGTATGGTTCTTCAGAGACTTCGTGACAACCAACTCTATGCCAAAATTGAGAAATGTCTGTTTGAATGCCAATCTCTTCCTTTTCTAGGATATTTGGTCTCTGGCCAGGGACTACAGATGGATCCAGACAAACTCTCTGCCGTCTTAAATTGGCCACGCCCCTCCGGACTCCGTGCTATCCAACGCTTTTTGGGGTTCGCCAATTATTACAGGCAATTTATTCCACATTTTTCTACCATTGTGGCTCCTATCGTGGCTTTAACCAAGAAAAATGCTGATCCCAAGTCTTGGCCTCCTCAAGCAGAGGACTCCTTTAAACGACTCAAGTCTGCCTTTTCTTCGGCTCCCGTGCTCTCCAGACCTGACCCTTCCAAACCCTTCCTATTGGAGGTTGATGCCTCCTCAGTAGGAGCTGGAGCTGTTCTTCTACAAAAAAATCCTTCCGGGCATGCTGTCACTTGTGGTTTTTTCTCTAGGACCTTCTCTCCAGCGGAGAGGAACTACTCCATCGGGGATCGAGAGCTTCTAGCCATTAAATTAGCACTTGAGGAATGGAGACATCTGCTGGAGGGATCAAGATTTCCTGTTATTATCTACACCGACCACAAGAACCTCTCCTACCTCCAGTCGGCCCAACGGCTGAATCCTCGCCAGGCCCGGTGGTCTCTGTTCTTTGCCCGATTTAATTTTGAGATTCACTTTCGTCCTGCCGATAAGAACATTAGGGCCGATGCTCTCTCTCGTTCCTCGGATGCCTCAGAAGTTGATCTCCCTCCGCAACACATCATTCCACCTGACTGCCTGATCTCCACTTCTCCTGCCTCCATCAGGCAGACTCCTCCAGGAAAGACCTTTGTTTCTCCACGCCAACGCCTCGGAATCCTCAAATGGGGTCACTCCTCCCATCTCGCAGGTCATGCGGGCATCAAGAAATCTGTGCAACTCATCTCCCGCTTCTATTGGTGGCCGACTCTGGAGACGGATGTTGGGGACTTTGTGCGAGCCTGCACTATCTGTGCCCGGGATAAGACTCCTCGCCAGAAGCCTGCTGGTTTTCTTCATCCTCTGCCTGTCCCCGAACAGCCTTGGTCTCTGATTGGTATGGATTTTATTACTGATTTACCCCCTTCCCGTGACAACACCGTTATTTGGGTGGTCGTTGATCGATTCTCCAAAATGGCACATTTCATCCCTCTTCCTGGTCTTCCTTCTGCGCCTCAGTTGGCTAAACAATTTTTTGTACACATTTTTCGTCTTCACGGGTTGCCTACGCAGATTGTCTCGGATAGAGGGGTCCAATTCGTGTCTAAATTCTGGAGAGCTCTCTGTAAACAACTCAAGATTAAATTAAATTTTTCCTCTGCATATCATCCCCAGTCCAATGGACAAGTAGAAAGAATTAACCAGATCCTGGGTGATTATTTGCGACATTTTGTTTCCTCCCGCCAGGATGACTGGGCAGATCTCCTTCCATGGGCCGAATTCTCGTATAACTTCAGGGTCTCTGAATCTTCCTCCAAATCCCCATTTTTCGTGGTGTACGGCCGTCACCCTCTTCCCCCCCTCCCTACCCCCTTGCCCTCTGGTCTGCCCGCTGTGGATGAAATTTCTCGTGACCTTTCCATTATATGGAGAGAGACCCAAAATTCTCTCTTACAGGCTTCTTCACGCATGAAGAGATTCGCGGATAAGAAAAGAAGAGCTCCCCCCGTTTTTTCCCCTGGAGACAAGGTATGGCTCTCCGCTAAATATGTCCGCTTCCGTGTCCCTAGCTACAAGTTGGGACCACGCTATCTTGGTCCTTTCAAAATTTTGTCTCAAATTAATCCTGTCTCTTATAAACTTCTTCTTCCTCCTTCTCTTCGTATCCCTAATGCCTTTCACGTCTCTCTTCTCAAACCACTCATCCTCAACCGTTTTTCTCCCAAATCTGTTCCTCCCACTCCTGTTTCCGGCTCCTCGGACGTCTTCTCGGTCAAGGAGATTTTGGCTGCCAAAAAGGTCAGAGGAAAAAATTTTTTTTTAGTAGACTGGGAGGGTTGTGGTCCTGAAGAGAGATCCTGGGAACCTGAGGACAACATCCTTGACAAAAGTCTGCTCCTCAGGTTCTCAGGCTCCAAGAAGAGGGGGAGACCCAAGGGGGGGGGTACTGTTACGCCGAGCGCTCCGGGTTCCCGCTCCTCCCCGGAGCGCTCGCTTCTCCCCCTCCGCTGCAGCGCTCCGGTCACGTCCTCTGACCCGGGGCGCTGCGATCCTGCTGCCAGCCGGGATGCGATTCGCGATGCGGGTAGCGCCCGCTCGCGATGCGCACCCCGGCTCCCCTACCTGACTCGCTCCCCGTCTGTTCTGTCCCGGCGCGCGCGGCCCCGCTCCCTAGGGCGCGCGCGCGCCGGGTCTCTGCGATTTAAAGGGCCACTGCGCCGCTGATTGGCGCAGTGGTTCCAATTAGGGTTATCACCTGTGCACTTCCCTATATTACCTCACTTCCCTTGCACTCCCTTGCCGGATCTTGTTGCCTTAGTGCCAGTGAAAGCGTTCCTTGTGTGTCCCTTGCCAGTGTTTCCAGACCTTCTGCCGTTGCCCCTGACTACGATCCTTGCTGCCTGCCCCGACCTTCTGCTACGTCCGACCTTGCTTCTGCCTACTCCCTTGTACCGCGCCTATCTTCAGCAGCCAGAGAGGTGAGCCGTTGCTAGTGGATACGACCTGGTCACTACCGCCGCAGCAAGACCATCCCGCTTTGCGGCGGGCTCTGGTGAAAACCAGTAGTGGCTTAGAATCGGTCCACTAGCACGGTCCACGCCAATCCCTCTCTGGCACAGAGGGTCCACTACCTGCCAGCCGGCATCGTGACAGTGTCTTGAGACACCATGTTGCATAAATTTAGTGTGGATATTATGCCTATGTTTATTCATTCGTGTCCTAAGTGTTTGTACTGTTCGGCCGATGTATTGTATTCCACATCTACAAGTCAGTAGATACACAACGAACATTGTGGAGCAATCAAACTGACTTTTAATGGAAAAAGTCTCTCCAGTGGAGAAGGACTTAAAGAATGAATTGTTGCCCTCTGTAATCCACCCACAGCACAAACAGCGGGGGTGGCCGCAACTGATAGTGCCCGGGCAAGTAGCCAATGTGTTTAGTTTGGCTACTGGTGCTGCAGTTTTAAGACAGCCTGGGGCTAAATGGCTCCTCAGTGTCCTAGCCCTGTGATATGTAATCGCAGGTTTAATTGGAATCTTGGCCTTTAAAATGGGGTAACTTCGTAGTATTCCCCAATGTTTTTTCAAAATATTAGAAATTTGGGTCGTAGAGCTATGAAAATTGGTAATAAAATTATATTTTCTTTTTTCATTAGTATTTTTATCCTGTATTTTTATGTTTTTCTCAGTTAGTAGATCCCCCTGTTTAAAAGTCTTCGTTTTATTATCGGCTGTTTTTAAAAGACTTTTAGGATAACCCTTTTCTAAAAAGCGATTTTTTAAAATTGTTGCCTGATCAGTAAAATCAGTATCGAGTGAACAATTTTTTGGAATCCTTTGATATTGTCCATAGGGAATATTTTTAACCCATTTGGGGAAATGACAGCTATCAATGGATAGGAACTTATTAACATCTACTTGTTTGAAGTGAGTGCGAGTGCAGAAGATATTTTCACCAAAAAAATAATGGACTCCTGAGATATATTTGGTGTAAAAACCAAGCCCCAATCATTGAAATTAAGTTCATTTACAAATTCACGAGCTTCTTGTTCAGATCCATCCCATACAATAATGAGATTATCTATATATCTACGATAAAAACAGATCTGCGGATGCGCAATGAAAAGGGACTCGAACCGCCTCATATACAAATTTGCATAACTGTGGGCGAAACGAGTCCCCATCGCCCAACCGCGGATCTGGCGATAAACTGCATAATTAAATGAAAAAACATTGTGCTGTAATATATATATAGAATAGATTCCAATAAAAATTTGGCGTGTATTGTAGTAATTTCTTTATCCAAATCCAAATAAAATTTAATAGAATCAATACCTCTACTTTCTAAAATATTTGAATATAATGCACTCACATCTAGCCATAAAAGTAAATAATCTGGGGAAAAAGGTACACGGGAAAGGTCTGCAATGAGCTGAGGGGAATATTTTAAAAAGGATGGCAAATCCCGAACATAGCTTTGTAAAAAAAAGATCCAAATAATGGGACAAGTTGCAACTGATTGCACCTATTCCCGAGATGATTGGTCTTCCCAGTGGTTTTTTGGTGTCTTTATGCACTTTAGGCAAATAATAAAAATGCGGTAGTTGGTATGTCTGAACTTTTAAAAAATCGATTTCTCTCTTATTAAAAATACCATTAACATTTGCTGTATTAATTAATACATTATATTCGTCAAAAAAGCTCTTTGAGGGATCATGGTCTAATTTTTCATAATAACTTAAATCAGATAGGATGTGGAGGGCCTCTGCAATATATTCAGCCCGATCCAACAAAACAGTCCCTCCCCCTTTGTCTGCAGGACCAATGATGAGGGAATCGTTATCTTTAAGAGTTTTTAAACCAATTCTCTCATTACGTGTTAAATTATCAATATGTTTTGGTACAATTTTTTCTTTCATTAGCCCAAATTCACTACTAATATCCACACTAAATTTATGCAACATAGTGTCTCAAGACACATTACTATGGTTCATGCCGGTGATCCCCATTGTCTGTCCGTGTTGATAATTGAAGCTATTCCAGAAGGGACACACAACAGATATCAAAAACTTATTAACAGTGAGAATCTTTTTGGATTTTTAATATTAATTCATTATGGCCCTTTGGGCTAAATGAATTGATTGAAAAAAAACTTATTTTAAATTATTATTTTTCTAATCCTGTCTGTGTTTTATTCCCTTGAAGTTTTCATACTTGGTGTTAGATTTATATTTAGTTCTTGGAATCTTTAGCATTATTTATATACTTATGTATTTATTACTATTTAGTAGTATGATGTAAGGTTTTATCGGGATCCCGGGATTCCAGGTTTTATTGGGATTCTCCATGTCTTGTGGATCACAATATGTCACATCTGTGTGTGACGTCCACATGTGTGATTGTATAAATTAAGTTCATTGTTTAGTTTTATCATGCCTGATGAAAAAAACGGATGGCAAACACATTGCATCTTTTTGAGGAATAAAGCACCTTATCCTACAAGCTTTGGCTTACCTCCTCTGTGACAGCGCGATCCAGCTTCCATTTCCAACCTGCTTCTTCCTATTTCCAGTTACTTCACGTCTACTTGTCAGAGTGGGAAGCCGCTGCAGTCTCCTCCTCACCTCCGCTCTTCTAAGTGTTGTGCCTTCTCTGCACAACTACTACAGGTGAGCAAGTTTCTTATGAGTCTACACTACTGTTATCGGTGGCTGTTACCGCCACCGATACTGCACAGGGAGCGCTCCTTCTCTTTCTCATTATAGGATATTTGAGGATTGTTTTCAAGGGGATTCTGCTGCACCATTTACACTACAAAATTTTTCCAGCGGACATTCCACCGTAGAAATTTCAGATTCTAGACTCTTCCAAACGAATTGTTTTGCCGTCTAGGGAGATGGTGAATTTCCGAGTGGTCCTAGTGGTGACTGATTCAGTCGGCCCTGCTATAGATGCTAATCTACACCTGTATTATCTTTGGGTGGAAATTCCATAGTGTGAACGAGCCCTTATGAATCATTAAGAACTCATTTGAAAATGTATCGTAAAAGACAATGGAATATGGTTCATAGTATTTACTGTAGATGTCTCCTTATTAAGAATATATACAGTACAGTATATACACTATATAGAAAAAGTATTGGGACACCCACACATTACAACATTACACCTACAGGAGCTTTTAGGACATTCCATTCTAAATCTATACTATATGAAGCTGGTTCCCCCCTTTTGCAGTTATAACAGCTTTGAACCTTCTTGGAACACTTTGTTCAAGATTTTGGCGGTGTCTGTGGGTATATTTACTCATTAATCCAGAAAAGCATTTGTCAGACACTGATGTTGGGTTAGAAGGCTTGGCTCTCAATCTTCATTCTAGTTTATCCCAAAGGTTTTGGATGGGATTTGGGTTTAGGGTTCTTTGCAGGCAAGTCAAGTTCTTCCACACCAAACACACCAAACCAGAGCTTTATGGACCTTCCTTTCTGCGCTGGAGCACAGTCATGCTGGAACCGAAAAACTGAACCTAAACTGTTCCCACAAACTTGGAAGCGTACAATTGTCCAAAATGACTTTGTATGCTGAAGCATTAAAGGGGTACTCCGCTGCTCAGTGTTCGGAACATTTTAGAGCCGGCGCCAGGAGCTTGTGACGTCATAGCCCCACCCCTCATGATGTCACACCCCACCCCTCAATGCAAGTCTATGGGAAGGGGCGTGGCAGCTGTCACGCCCCCTCACATAGATTTGCATTGAGGGGGCGGGGTGTAACATAATGATGGGGTGGGGCTATGATGTAACGTGGAACCTAGGTCAGTGGAACCTAGGTCAAACCCTGAAAAACAACCCCATAGCATTATCCTCCCCCCACCAAACAATACAGCCGGCACAATACAGTCAGGCAGGTACTGTTAGCCAAATCCAGACTTGTCCATCTAATGACAGATAGAGAATTCTGTGGAGTGATAAATCACAGGAAACATTTCCTCTTCTTCTGCTCTGGTCTCAGATCGAGCAGACCAGAGCATAAGATAGCTGATAACACTGATCAGTGCTATGCCCTATGCATAGCACTGAACAGTATTAGCAATCAACTGATTGCCATAAATAGTCCCCTATGTATAAATAGTCCCCTATTTATAAACATATTTGGTATCACCGCGTGCATAAATGTCCAAACTATTAAAATATAATGTTATGGATGCTGTACAGTGAACGGCGTGAACATTAAAAAAAAGTTCACAATTGCAGCTTTTTGTCACATTTTATTTAAAAAAAATTAATTAAAAAATGTATAAAAGTTTTATATACACAAAAGTTTTATCAATAAAAAGTACAGATCACGACGCAAAAAATTTGCCCTCATACCGCCGCTTGTACGGAAAAATAAAAAAGTTATAGGTCGTCAAAACAGTTCGTACTGGCTAAAAAATTTGCGACTTTTTTTAAGCGCAACAATAATAGAAAAGTATGTAATCAAGGGTATCATTTTAATCGTATTGATTATAATCAATATAATCAAAATAAAGAACACATGTCATTTTTACAGTAAATTGTACGGCGTGAAAACAAAACCTTTTAAAATTTGCTAAATTGCGGTTTTCTTTTTAATTTCCCCACACAAATAGTATATTTTTGGTTGCGCCATACATTTTATGGTAAAGTGAGTGATGGGATTACAAAGGACAACTTGTCGCGCAAAAAAAAAGCCGTCATACTAGTCTGTGGATGAAAATATGAAAGAGTTATGATTTTTAGAAGGCGAAGAGTTGAAAAGGAAAATGGTAAAATAAAATTTTCTTGGTCCTTAACCCCTTCCTGGTATAGGACATATGCATATGTCCCAGCATCCGACACGTTCGCACGCTGGGACTTATGCATACGTCCTATCATCTCTTTAGCCGGAGTCCCGACCCAGCTGACAGGGCCGCGATCGCGCTGGTCCCGGCAGCATTAACCCCATAGATGCCGTGATCAATCCTGATCATGCATCTATGGAGTTGACAGGGAGAGCGCTCTCCCCCTGTTCACCAACGGCGGTGCCGCGATTCGATCACGGGTCGCCGTTGGTTGCTACAGCAGCAGGAGGTCAGATCATGACTTCCTGTATGCCTGCTACGGAAGCCTGTGAGACTCAGCCAGAGGCTGGATCGCACAGGCTGTAGTGCGTGCAGTTGAAGTGTATTGTAGCATAGTATAAGTTCTTAAATAAAAATATGAAGTGTAAAAAATAATTTAAAAAAAGCCCCTTTCCCCATAAAAGCCCTATACTATCACCAAAAAGATCAAAAACACAAATCATATACATAATGGGTATTGTCACGTCCGTAATGACTTGTACTATAAAACTATAATGTAAATTATCCTGCACGGTGAACGCCGTAAAAAAAATAAAAATAAAAAAAAACTTTGCTAATTTTGGTACAAATAGCGGAATAAAAAAGATCAAAAGGTAGCACATATCGCAAAAATTATACCAATAAAAAGTACAGCTCATCCAGCAAAAATAAGCCCTTACTCAATGGCGTCAGACGAAAAATAAAAAAGTTACGGCTGTTGTAAAATGAATGCCAGAAAAAGAGTTTTGCTCAGAAAAGGAAAAAGAACATAGAAAGCAATATACAATGGGTATCGCCATAATTGGACCGACCCACAGAATAAATATAACATCAATTTTACCGCACAGTGTACACCATAAAAAAAAAAAAAACGTCAGAAATTTTCCAGTTTTTCACAATATTTTGGAGTTTTTCACAAAAAATTCTGCATGTGTCAGCAAAAATGCACCAGTTATATAAAGTACAATATGTCACATAAAACAATATCACAATCGCTCCTCTCAGAAAAAGCCTTCTAAAGTTATTACCATTTAAAGAGACACATGTCAAAAAAATAAAAAAGAGCCTGGTCATTAACCCCGTAACAACGCAGGACTTATAGTTACGTCGAGCGCCGAATCCCGCGTCATATCTGGTCGGTCCCGGCAAACATCAACGGCCAGGACCCTTGGCTAATATCGGACATCACCGATCACGTTGATGCCCGGTTTTAACCCTTCGGATGCGGCAATCATAGTCGACCACCGCGTCTGAAGTGAAACCGAAACCATCCCAGCAGCTCAGTCAGGCTGTTTGAGCCCTCCGCAGTGAAATCGCGGCATCCTGAACAGCTTGCAGGACACAAGGAAGATTCCTACCTGCCTCCTGCGTGTCCAACCGCCAAATGACTGCTCCGTTCCTGAGATCCAGGCAAGAACAGTTGAGCGGCAATAACACTGATCAATGCCATGTTAATGCATGTCAGTGATCAGTGTAGGGAATCAGTGTGTACAATGTTATAGACCCCTGTGGGGGCTATATATAACATTGCAAAAAAATATTGAAAATAAAGTGTTAATAAATGTGATTTAACCCCTTCCCTAATATAAGTCAGACCCCCCCCGCCCGCTTTTCCCATTAAAAACAAACTACCGTATGTAAATAAAAATTAATATAAACATGTGTTATTGCCATGTGCGTAAATGTCCAAACTATAAAAATATATTGTTAATTAAACTGCACTGTCAATGGCGTACACGTAAAAAAAAATCCAAAGTCCAAAATAGCATATTTTGGGTCACTTTTTATACCATAAAAAAAAATTATAAAAAGCGATCAAAATCTCCAATCAAAACAAAAATGTACCAAAAAAACACTTTGGATCACGGTGCAAAAAATGAGCCCTCATACATCCCCATATGCGGAAAAATAAAAAAGTAAGAGGTCAGAAGATGACATTTTTAAACGTATACATTTTCTTGCATGTAGTTATGATTTTATTTTGAGGTAATACAAAATTAAACCTATATAAGTAGGGTATCATTTTAACCGTATGGACCTACAAAATAAAGATAAGATGTAATTTTTACCGAAAAATGCTCTGTGTGGAAACGGAAGCCCCTAAAAGTTACAAAATGTCGCACATTGTTTTTTTTTTTCTTCCGTTTTGCTGTGGATTTTTGGGTAAAATGACTAATGCCACTGCAAAGTAGAATTGGTGGTGCAAAAAATAAGCCATCATATGGATTTTTAGGCAAAAAATTGAAATGGTTATGATTTTTAAAAGTTAAGGAGGAAAAAAACGAAAATGCAAAAACTGAAAAAAGCTGAGTCCTTAAGAGGTTAAGGTAAAAAAATAGGTCCGTCCTTAAAATCGGCTTTAATACTAGATGTAGGTAATGTTGCTGGTTCGCAATGACCAGCATTCCATGAGCCCTGGTCCTTATCAGCATCATGTGACATCCTATGTGCCATGTATCTGCCATGGTCTTGCTGCTCTGGTGTATCTCCTGCTGCAGTTCCTGCTCTGTCCTCTAGGGTCCACGCAGGAGCACTGGCTGAACCTTATAGAGACAGTGTGCACTCACTAATGGATCCTCCTCCTATCCCTGCCTGGCACTCCCTTTATACACCTGCTCCACCTGTTGCCTGATGAATCAGCAAGGTTGTGTTTCCTGTATTGCCAAGGTCCATGTACCTTGTATTTTGTACCTGAGTTCCTGATCCTGTCTGACTGCTGTACCTGAGATTGACTTGGACTGTCTATCACTATTCCTGTCTTCTTGTATCTTGTTCCAGCCTGCACCTGTAGCCATCATGGCTAGCTGTTGTCACAGTACTAGTTCTACTAATAAACACTGTTACGCCGAGCGCTCCGGGTCCCCGCTCCTCCCCGGAGCGCTCACTACACTCTCGCTACTGCAGCGCTCCGGTCAGATCCACTGACCCGGTGCGCTGCGATACCGCCTCCAGCCGGGATGCGATTCACGATGCGGGTGGCGCCCGCTCGCGATGCGCACCCCGGCTCCCGTACCTGACTCGCTCTCCGTCGGTCCTGTCCCGGCGCGTGCGGCCCCGGTCCCTAGGGCGCGCGCGCGCCGGGTCTCTGCGATTTAAAGGGCCACTGCGCCGCTGATTGGCGCAAGTGGTTCTAATTAGTGTGTTCACCTGTGCACTCCCTATGTATACCTCACTTCCCCTGCACTCCCTCGCCGGATCTTGTTGCCATTGTGCCAGTGAAAGCGTTTCCTTGTGTGTTCCTAGCCTGTGTTCCAGACCTCCTGCCGTTGCCCCTGACTACGATCCTTGCTGCCTGCCCCGACCTTCTGCTACGTCCGACCTTGCTTCTGTCTACTCCCTTGTACCGCGCCTATCTTCAGCAGTCAGAGAGGTTGAGCCGTTGCTAGTGGATACGACCTGGTCACTACCGCCGCAGCAAGACCATCCCGCTTTGCGGCGGGCTCTGGTGAAAACCAGTAGTGACTTAGAACCGGTCCACTAGCACGGTCCACGCCAATCCCTCTCTGGCACAGAGGATCCACCTCCTGCCAGCCGGCATCGTGACAGTAGATCCGGCCATGGATCCCGCTGAAGTCCCTCTGCCAGTTGTCGCCGACCTCACCACGGTGGTCGCCCAGCAGTCACAACAGATAGCGCAACAAGGCCACCAGCTGTCTCAACTGACCGTGATGCTACAGCAGCTACTACCACAGCTTCAGCAATCATCTCCTCCGCCAGCTCCTGCACCTCCTCCGCAGCGAGTGGCCGCTTCAGGCCTACGACTATCCTTGCCGGATAAATTTGATGGGGACTCTAAATTTTGCCGTGGCTTTCTTTCTCAATGTTCCCTGCACTTGGAGATGATGTCGGACCAGTTTCCTACTGAAAGGTCTAAGGTGGCTTTTGTAGTCAGCCTTCTGTCTGGAAAAGCTCTGTCATGGGCCACACCGCTCTGGGACCGCAATGACCCCGTCACTGCCTCTGTACACTCCTTCTTCTCGGAAATTCGAAGTGTCTTTGAGGAACCTGCCCGAGCCTCTTCTGCTGAGACTGCCCTGTTGAACCTGGTCCAGGGTAATTCTTCCGTTGGCGACTACGCCGTACAATTCCGTACTCTTGCTTCTGAACTATCCTGGAATAATGAGGCCCTCTGCGCGACCTTTAAAAAAGGCCTATCCAGCAACATTAAAGATGTTCTGGCCGCACGAGAAATCCCTGCTAACCTACATGAACTCATTCATCTAGCCACTCGCATTGACATGCGTTTTTCCGAAAGGCGTCAGGAGCTCCGCCAGGATATGGACTTTGTTCGCACGAGGCGTTTTTTCTCCCCGGCTCCTCTCTCCTCTGGTCCCCTGCAATCCGTTCCTGTGCCTCCCGCCGTGGAGGCTATGCAGGTCGACCGGTCTCGCCTGACCCCTCAAGAGAGGACACGACGCCGCATGGAGAATCTCTGCCTGTACTGTGCCGGTACCGAACACTTCCTGAAGGATTGTCCTATCCGTCCTCCCCGCCTGGAAAGACGTACGCTGACTCCGCACAAAGGTGAGACAATCCTTGATGTCTACTCTGCTTCTCCACGTCTTACTGTGCCTGTGCGGATATCTGCCTCTACCTTCTCCTTCTCTACTATGGCCTTCTTGGATTCCGGATCTGCAGGAAATTTTATTTTGGCCTCTCTCATCAACAGGTTCAACATCCCGGTGACCAGTCTCACCAGACCCCTCTACATCAATTGTGTTAACAATGAAAGATTGGACTGTACCATACGTTTCCGCACGGAGCCCCTCCTAATGTGCATCGGACCTCATCACGAGAAAATTGAGTTTTTGGTCCTCCCCAATTGCACTTCCGAAATTCTCCTCGGACTACCCTGGCTTCAACACCATTCCCCAACCCTGGATTGGTCCACTGGGGAGATCAAGAGTTGGGGTTCCTCTTGTTTCAAGGACTGCCTTAAACCGGTTCCCAGTTCTCCTTGCCGTGACCCTGTGGTTCCCCCTGTAACCGGTCTCTCTAAGGCCTATATGGACTTTGCGGATGTTTTTTGCAAAAAACAAGCTGAGACTCTACCTCCTCACAGGCCTTATGACTGTCCTATTGACCTCCTCCCGGGCACTACTCCACCCCGGGGCAGAATTTATCCTCTCTCTGCCCCAGAGACTCTTGCTATGTCTGAGTACATCCAGGAAAATTTAAAAAAGGGCTTTATCCGCAAATCCTCCTCTCCTGCCGGAGCCGGATTTTTCTTTGTGTCCAAAAAAGATGGCTCCCGACGTCCTTGCATTGACTACCGCGGTCTTAATAAAATCACGGTAAAGAACCGCTACCCCCTACCTCTCATCTCTGAACTCTTTGATCGCCTCCAAGGTGCCCACATCTTTACCAAACTGGACTTAAGAGGTGCTTATAATCTCATCCGCATCAGAGAGGGGGATGAATGGAAAACGGCATTTAACACTAGAGATGGACACTTTGAGTATCTGGTCATGCCCTTTGGCCTGTGCAACGCCCCTGCTGTCTTCCAAGACTTTGTTAATGAAATTTTTCATGATCTCTTATATTCCTGTGTTGTTGTGTATCTGGACGATATCCTGATTTTTTCTGCCAACCTAGAAGAACAACGCCAGCATGTCCGCATGGTTCTTCAGAGACTTCGTGACAATCAACTTTATGCCAAAATGGAGAAATGTCTGTTTGAATGTCAATCTCTTCCTTTCCTAGGATACTTGGTCTCTGGCCAGGGACTACAAATGGATCCAGACAAACTCTCTGCCGTCTTAGATTGGCCACGCCCCTCCGGACTCCGTGCTATCCAACGTTTTTTGGGGTTCGCCAATTATTACAGACAATTTATTCCACATTTTTCTACCATTGTGGCTCCTATCGTGGCTTTAACCAAAAAGAATGCCAATCCTAAGTCATGGCCTCCTCAAGCGGAAGACGCCTTTAAACAGCTCAAGTCTGCCTTTTCTTCGGCTCCCGTGCTCTCCAGACCTGACCCATCTAAACCCTTCCTATTGGAGGTTGATGCCTCCTCAGTAGGAGCTGGAGCGGTCCTTCTACAAAAAAATTCTTCCGGGCATGCTGTTACTTGTGTTTTTTTTTCTAGGACCTTCTCTCCGGCGGAGAGGAACTACTCCATCGGGGATCGAGAGCTACTAGCCATTAAATTAGCACTTGAGGAATGGAGGCATCTGCTGGAGGGATCAAGATTTCCAGTTATTATTTACACCGATCACAAGAACCTCTCCTATCTCCAGTCTGCCCAACGGCTGAATCCTCGCCAGGCCAGGTGGTCTCTGTTCTTTGCCCGATTTAATTTTGAAATTCACTTTCGGCCTGCCGATAAGAACATTAGGGCCGATGCTCTCTCTCGTTCCTCGGATGCCTCGGAAGTAGAGCTCTCTCCGCAACACATCATTCCTCCTGACTGCCTGATCTCCACTTCTCCAGCCTCCATCAGGCAAACTCCTCCAGGGAAGACCTTCGTCTCTCCACGCCAACGCCTCGGAATCCTCAAATGGGGTCACTCCTCCCATCTCGCAGGTCATGCGGGCATCAAGAAATCCGTGCAACTCATCTCTCGTTTCTATTGGTGGCCGACTCTGGAGACGGATGTTGTGGATTTTGTGCGAGCCTGCACTGTCTTTGCCCGGGATAAGACTCCTCGCCAGAAGCCCGCTGGTCTTCTCCATCCTCTGCCTGTCCCCGAACAGCCTTGGTCTCTGATTGGTATGGACTTTATTACAGACTTACCCCCATCCCGTGGCAACACTGTTGTTTGGGTGGTCGTTGATCGATTCTCCAAGATGGCACATTTCATCCCTCTTCCTGGTCTCCCTTCAGCGCCTCAGTTGGCAAAACAATTTTTTGTACACATTTTTCGTCTTCACGGGTTGCCCACACAGATCGTCTCGGACAGAGGCGTCCAATTCGTGTCAAAATTCTGGAGGGCTCTCTGTAAACAACTCAAGATTAAATTAAACTTTTCTTCTGCCTATCATCCTCAATCCAATGGGCAAGTAGAAAGAATTAACCAGGTCCTGGGTGATTACTTACGGCATTTTGTTTCCTCCCGCCAGGATGACTGGGCAGATCTTCTACCATGGGCCGAATTCTCGTATAACTTCAGAGTCTCTGAATCTTCCTCCAAATCCCCATTTTTCGTGGTGTACGGCCGTCACCCTCTTCCCCCCCTCCCTACTCCCTTGCCCTCTGGTTTGCCCGCTGTGGATGAAATATCTCGTGATCTTTCCACCATATGGAAAGAGACCCAAAATTCTCTCTTACAGGCTTCATCACGCATGAAGAAGTTTGCTGATAAGAAAAGAAGAGCTCCCCCCATTTTTTCTCCTGGAGACAAGGTATGGCTCTCCGCTAAATATGTCCGCTTCCGTGTCCCTAGCTACAAATTGGGACCACGCTATCTTGGTCCTTTCAAAATTTTGTGCCAGATTAATCCTGTCTCTTACAAACTTCTTCTTCCTCCTTCTCTTCATATTCCTAATGCCTTTCACGTTTCTCTTCTTAAACCACTCATCATCAACCGTTTCTCTCCCAAACTTGTTTCTCCCACTCCTGTTTCCGGCTCCTCGGACATCTTCTCCGTAAAGGAGATACTGGCCTCCAAGAAGGTCAGAGGGAAAACTTTTTTTTTTGGTCGATTGGGAGGGTTGTGGTCCTGAAGAGAGATCCTGGGAACCTGAGGACAATATCCTAGACAAAAGTCTGCTCCTCAGGTTCTCAGGCTCTAAGAAGAGGGGGAGACCCAAGGGGGGGGTACTGTTACGCCGAGCGCTCCGGGTCCCCGCTCCTCCCCGGAGCGCTCGCTACACTCTCGCTACTGCAGCGCTCCGGTCAGATCCACTGACCCGGTGCGCTGCGATACCGCCTCCAGCCGGGATGCGATTCGCGATGCGGGTGGCGCCCGCTCGCGATGCGCACCCCGGCTCCCGTACCTGACTCGCTCTCCGTCGGTCCTGTCCCGGCGCGCGCGGCCCCGCTCCCTAGGGCGCGCGCGCGCCGGGTCTCTGCGATTTAAAGGGCCACTGCGCCGCTGATTGGCGCAAGTGGTTCTAATTAGTGTGTTCACCTGTGCACTCCCTATGTATACCTCACTTCCCCTGCACTCCCTCGCCGGATCTTGTTGCCATTGTTCCAGTGAAAGCGTTTCCTTGTGTGTTCCTAGCCTGTGTTCCAGACCTCCTGCCGTTGCCCCTGACTACGATCCTTGCTGCCTGCCCCGACCTTCTGCTACGTCCGACCTTGCTTCTGTCTACTCCCTTGTACCGCGCCTATCTTCAGCAGTCAGAGAGGTTGAGCCGTTGCTAGTGGATACGACCTGGTCACTACCGCCGCAGCAAGACCATCCCGCTTTGCGGCGGGCTCTGGTGAAAACCAGTAGTGACTTAGAACCGGTCCACTAGCACGGTCCACGCCAATCCCTCTCTGGCACAGAGGATCCACCTCCTGCCAGCCGGCATCGTGACAAACACTGTATCAGCTGTGCTGTGTCTGACGCTATCTTTAGTGTCAGTCTGCCCCATTCTGCCTGCCTGGCTGGCTGCCACTTGTGGGTCCACACCCGAGGGGCTTTACAATGACATTTGGTCTTTGGAAATAAGAGGGTTGGCAAATTTTATGCACTATGTGCCTCAGCACTTGGCCAACCATCTCTGTAATATTATGTGGTCTGCAATTGTGTGGCTGAAATGTTGTGGCTCCTTAACATTACCACACATACCACTCATAGTTAATTATGGAAGATCTAGAAAGGAATACATTTCATAAACTGGCTTATTGCTGTGTTGGAATCCCATTACAGAACCACACTGGAATAACAGAATAGATATCCCATCCGACATAACAGTAACCTCAACAATCGAATGGATGCTGTTTATTAATTCTATTTAATTCTATTTAAAAACTGAAGAGTTTCTATTTTAGTTACCACTGAGCATTTGCTGTATACTCATATGAGTGTTTTTCCATTAAATCCTTTACCTGCTGTATGAATAGAGATCCTGACTAGATAGGTAGTGTTATAGGGTATCCTCAGCCCTATCTTCCCATGCATATACTACAGGGCCATGTTCCTTAACCTACTGGCTCTAACAACAAAATTGTAAATCCCCCACCTATCCTTTGGGCCTGATAGGCACTAGTGGATTTGACTGGTACCTCTGCCCTTCCTACGAATATACCCCTAAGTATAGCACTGCACAATACATATAAATGGGGGTGGCAAAGCCCCACAGACATGTAGTGGAGTTGTCTTGGCTTGTCATCAATCGAGCACTGGATTTCAACCTCAGATTTAACTATGGTCTGAATTCACCCCAAGGTTTCATATCGTTTCACAAATTAAATGGAGAATTCCCATTTCCCATGCTAATGAATAGATTTAGTATGAGCGGTATCACATTTATTTCTTGTGTTGTTTTGCATAGAACAAAGTACAAGATTAGCATAATATGTCTCCCAGATTATCCTGTTGCCTTATTACTCAATCTCCAACCGGCAATGTAGCCAAAGTTTTAAATGTGATTATATAGCTGGAACAATTACATTCTTTTTTGCTTTACATAAATGTTTGTGGCCTTTTGACATATGTCCGATTAAGAAAGTGCCCTCCATTTATTTTTTTACATATAGCTGAGAACCAGGTCAAATAGAACTGTAAAACAATAATTGAACGCATTGCTAATAGAAGTAGTTCCTTCCACCCCAGGATCATGGAGATATGTACTAAGGTAGCAGGCACAGCCACTTCTATGGCTCCCATCAGCCACTGGGGGCACCTGCATTTATAGGAGAGGAAAAGTAAGTGATCAAGATGGAAAATGGAATTAAGGAGTTAGAGGGTAAAACTAGATGCAGATCAATGATTAAACAATGAAAGGAGAAAAAGAAGCTCAAACTTGGCCTTCATTAGTGTTGATGGTGGTTGTGGTGGTTTAAGGCCTCCAGTTATGATATGGGGCCACCCTTTTACCTTAAAGAGAAGCAGACAGCCTGTTCACCAACACTAGACCTATTAATCTGGGTTATAGTGCAGGTAAATCTGAGTAAAATTATGTTATATTTAAAAATATTGCCCCCGTTGCTATTATGCAAATGAAATCTTGTGCACAATGGAGACAAGAGCCGGTGTAAACAGCTGAACTGCAGCATACCCTCCCCCACAAACAATCGTAGGGAGAGGGTCTGCGCAGCACAGCCAATCACGCTGGGTGTGCTGACTCAGCATTTTCACCAGGTGCTCGGGTCATATTCGGCTACATGGAACCGTTTTCTTCACTTCACCGGTTTGCCAAGCTTCCCTGCTTTCATCTTCTTAGCTGCGCCATGTCCGCCCATCTTCTGCACATTAATAATTCTTCACTCTTATATTCCCTTTTCCTGCCTACTTGCATAGCGCTCCCAAGCAGCAACTGTACAACTGGGTGCCAGTCCCTCTGCTGACTAAAGTGCAGGGGCAACAGAGTCATAACAATAAACAGGGACTGGTTGAGGTCAGGGACACAGGTCAGGATACAGAAGTTTACAAACTAACAGGGAACCAGGATACTAAATTATGGCACAAATGTAAACTGGTTACAAACAGATATCAGGGAATATAGCGGCAGAAATATAGCGTGCAGACAACAGCCTAATCACCAAAGATACATATAGCAGGTATGAGAATATGAACAAAACTGGATTACAGGAAATACATAGCAGCAAGATTAACCAGAAATGCAGGGGATGGAAGGTTATCTGAAGTTAGGACACTATATAGATCAGCATGGACTAGAACCAATTCACACTAGACTAACTTTAAATCCAAACTCCAACAATAGAGGAATACAAAATAGAAATACCAAATAGACTCCAGGTTAGGGACAAAGCAAAATGCTAAGGAACAGACCTAACCACAAAAAGAATACACATAATACAAACAAGTCTTAACACAGGTCAAGATTCCGGATACACAGAAACAGGTGTGAACACAAGCCAAAATACAAGCGACAAGTTACTAGTACACATACCAAACTAGACAGAATAAATGACCAAGGCACAGACAGATAACTAACAAATAAACTAAGCTAAAAGCACCTAAACAAATAAAATTATAAAGACCATGGCTAAAACAAGGAAACATGTACACAGACAGAGAACATGTGCAAAGTGTAATTTGCAGCCAACCCGAAAGGCTCAGGAGGCCTGAAATAACCCTTCCTAGCTGTCGATTGGTCCAAGACTGTAACTCTTACCAGTCCAGAAAGCAACATGCACATTCTGGCCAAGTGATCGTTACAAGGACAGCGTGAAAGAGTAGCGTGAAATCGGCTTTTAAGCACAGTAGGTTCTCCTCATGGGCATATGTATAATGGTAACAGGCACAGCAGCAGCTATAGGGCCCATCAACTAAAAGGGGCCATATTCACTTGAAGATAAGATGCAGATAGTGATAAATGTAAGTGATGGAAGGATAGAGTGAGAGGTGGACTGCCAAGATTTTGGGGAACCAAAAATCAAGAAAGACTGGACAGAGTGGAGACCAAAATAAAGAAACGCCTCTCAGGTCCTATAGGAGTCAGCCCCATTACGGGTTAGTTATGGAATCCAGTTTTTCCTTGTTTCTACCCATAGTTGTCATTCACTCAACTTCACTACAAGCCACCTCCAGTACAGGGAGTTGTAAATTGGGGACTCTTAGTGGATTTTTTTTAGTGCCTCTTGATGGTCTCAAGGTCATACATATTAAATAAAAAGTACTGCATGTGCCATGTAGATTGGTATCAGTAAGGCTTGCCACAAGATGCTACACATTTATAATTCTGTATGTATGCTATTATGTTATTAAATTGTTTTGCATCTTATGAATAATTATATAACAGAACCGTAACATCATTACCCTTAATTGGATTATGTCTTAAATCCAAACTTTGGAGTAGGTCCTTGCAGCCTTGAGAAGAATTTGGGAAGATTTAAGAAGGATTAAGTTTACATATTGTTTGAAGCGCTAAGTACAAGTAATTACTGAAATTCTATATGGGATGAATGTTCAGTGGAGATCATTTCATAATGCGAGAGACACCCAATATTAAAAGAAAGTACAACAAACAAACAAAAATGTTATATAAGAGGATTGAGACTATTGTGTTACCATTGACTAAAGCTTTAGATGAGAATCGGTGCTCCTCTATAAATATCACTCCACAAACTGTAGATAGATCTCAAAGCAATATGGATTTGACGGGATTGGGGACCCTTCTTTTGGTTCTGGTCATCTCCTGCCTTCTCATCTACTCAACATGGGACAAACTTTACAGGAAACGTAATTTGCCACCAGGGCCAACACCGATTCCTGTGATCGGAAATTTGCTGCAGATCAGGAGGGGTGAGATGGTGAAGTCTCTTATGGAGGTTGGTCTTTATATCTTTAACACATGCCTGTATAGCCTAACTTTGCATAGATAGAGACTGAGTAGAATTAGGACTCCTTTAAAGGGGTATTCCAGGAAAAAACTTTTTTTTATATATAATCAACTGGGTCCAGAAAGTTAAACAGATTTGTAAATTAGCAAAGAAACAAGAGAACAATCAGCACAGCTTACTTCTGATCCTCGGGACTACTGTAGCTCTGTAGCGGTTAAATCGTAGGAAGCTGGTGGTGCTCAGACTGACAAAGGGAAAGTCCATCAAGCATGCAAGTAGAGAAAAGAAATAGTCGGCGACTCACCACTCTTCTGTTCAGCAAAGTTCTTTAATGCACATATTCACAACAGTGTTGCCCAGGGAGAAGACAGAGATGGACACGCAGGGGGGTACCACAGCGAGGCGACAACGCTGTTTCGCACTACATAGTGCTTCAACTGGCCTTGTCCAACTTGGCCAGTTGAAGCACTATGTAGTGCAAAACAGCGTTGTCGCCTTGCTGTGGTACCCCCCTGCGTGTCCATCTCCGTCTTCTCCCTGGGCAACACTGTTATGAATAGGTGCATTAAAGAACTTTGCTGAACAGAAGAGTGGTGAGTCTACGACTATTTCTTTTCTCTACTTGCAGATTTGTAAATTACTTCTATTAAAAAATCTTAATCCTTTCAGTACTTATGAGCTTCTGAAGTTAAGGTTGTTCTTTTCTGTCTAAGGCTGGGTCCACACTACGTTTTGTCCCATACGGGAGCGCATACGGCAGGAGGGAGCTAAAACCTCGCGCTCCCGTATGTGACCGTATGCGCTCCCGTATGCCATTCACTTCAATGAGCCGACCGGAGTGAAACGTTCGGTCCGGTCGGCTCATTTTTGCGCCGTATGCGCTTTTACAACCGGACCTAAAACCGTGGTTGACCACGGTTTTAGGTCCGGTTGTAAAAGCGCATACGGCACAAAAATGAGCCGACCGGACCGAACGTTTCACTCCGGTCGGCTCATTGAAGTGAATGGCATACGGGAGCGCATACGGTCACATACGGGAGCGCGAGGTTTTAGCTCCCTCCTGCCGTATGCGCTCCCGTATGGGACAAAACGTAGTGTGGACCCAGCCTAAGTGTTCTCTGATGACACGTGTCTCGGGAAACGCCCAGTTTAGAAGAGGTTTTTTATGGGGATTTGCTTCTAAACTGGGCATTTCCCGAGACAGGTGTCATCAGAGACCACTTAGACAGAAAAGAACAACCTTAACTTCATAAGCTCATAAGTACTGAAAGTATTAAGATTTTTTAATAGAAGTAATTTACAACTTTCTGGAGCCAGTTGATATATAAAAAAAGTTTTTTTCCTGGAATACCCCTTTAAGAACTGAGTGTTTGAATTTAAGAAGTCTGCGAAGTAGAGTTGACAGTAAGCTAATATTAATTGTAAAAATAGAAAATACTTTTGACTTAAGTCAATTTATAGGGTTGATAAAGTAATGTACACCTTCACTGTTATTTGTTTTCTATTCTTTATCCTTGTTATCGTTATTTATTGTTGTATTCTAATCTTTAATCTTGTTATCACTGTCTGTAAACACAAGATATATTATTAATAAGATCGAATAGATTGTTTATTGATCAACCCTTTAGAAATAAATTCTAGTGCTACCTAAATGGTTCCAAAGTCACCTCCAAATGGGGTTATTGTTTGAAAAACCTTGGGGTCCGTTTTAGAGAATCATCTGGTTTGGTCTGACCCTGCTCAGAGGTTTGGATGGTGCATAGTTGACCACAAGGGAGTAAACAGTGGTCTATGACCTTTGCAGGCTTGTCTGGTTTTGACATTTATGGCCTTGTTTTTCTTTGTTTGGCGTATACATGATTTTTCACTTAAAGGGGTACATCGGCCCTAAAAAGATGTCCTACCGCAGGGGTCCCGCAGCTGGGGACCCCCCGCAGTCTTGCATTCAGCACCCACCTCTTTGAGCTGCAGGTGCAGCTCAAAGAGGTGGGTTGCCGAATGCAAGATTGGGGCCGGAGTACCCCTTTAAAGATGCCCATACTTTTTATCTGTCTGATAGTATTTGCTTAGACTTACTTTACTTTTCCTATGTAGATAGGGGCTCAGTATGGACCTGTTTATACATTCTACTTTGGCCAGCGTCCAGTGGTTGTCCTCAATGGCTATCAGGCAGTGAAAGAAGCTCTCATTGACCAAGGAGAGGAATTCAGTGGCAGAGGAAAGATGAATGCAATTGACAAAATCTTTCAAGGATTTGGTGGGTAAAGTGTTTTACTTGAGTACTTTTATTTTTATAACTTATAGATATTTCAATAAAATGTAAGTTTCTCATGTTGCTCCTGATCTTGCCAGCAACTATCCTCAGATTGTGGCCCCTTGTTCTTCTGTGTAGCCATAGGGGTCAGAGCTGTGATTCCCTCCTCATACTAAGGCCAAATGATGCTGCCTGACAGAGAGCCATGCTAGCTGCCATAACTCCTTCTTCTGTTTCCTCCTCTCCATGTGAAGACAGTGTCATGTGTAGTGATGTCGTGAACATAACATTTTCGGTTCGCGAACGGCAAATGCGAACTTCCGCAAATGTTCGCGAACCGGCGAACCGGGCGAACTGCCATTGACTTCAATGGGCAGGCGAATTTTAAAACCCACAGGGACTCTTTCTGGCCACAATAGTGATTTAAAAGTTGTTTCAAGGAGACTAACACCTGGATTGTGGCATGCCGGAGGGGGATCCATGGCAAAACTCCCATGGAAAATTACATAGTTGATGCAGAGTCTGGTTTTAATCCATAAAGGGCATAAATCACCTATTATTCCTAAATTCTTTAGAATAACGTGTTTTAGCCCCCTTTAGGCAGCACATAGAGCCCCCCTTTAGGCATCACATAGTTAGATCCCCCCTTTAGGCAGCGCATAGATTCCCCCATATTAGGCAGCACATAGTTAGATCCCCCCTTTAGGCAGCACATAGTTAGAGCCCCCCTTTAGGCAGTACATAGGTAGATCCCCCCTTTAGGCAGAACATAGATTCCCCCATGTTAGGCAGCACATAGTTAGAGCCCCCCTTTAGGCAGCACATAGAGCCCCCCTTTAGGCAGCACATAGAGCCCCCCTTTAGGCAGCACATAGATTCCCCCATATTAGGCCGCACATAGTTAGAGCCTCCCTTTAGGCAGCACATAGAGCCCCCTTTAGGCAGCACATATTTAGATCCCCCCTTTAGGCAGCACATATTTAGATCCCCTTTAGGCAGCACATAGATTCCCCCATATTAGGCAGCACATAGTTAGAGCCCCCCTTTAGGTAGCACATAGGTAGAGCCTCCCTTTAGGCAGAACATAGAGCCCCCTTTAGGCAGCACATAGTTAGATCCCCCCCTTTAGGCAGCACATAGAGCCCCCCTTTAGGCAGCACATAGATTCCCCCATATTAGGCAGCACATAGTTACAGCCCCCCTTTAGGCAGCACATAGAGCCCCCCTTTAGGCAGCACAAAGAGCACCCTTTAAGGCAGCACATATTTAGATCCCCCCTTTAGGCAGCACATAGTTAGAGCCCCCCTTTAGGCAGCACATAGGTAGATCCCCCCTTTAGGCAGAACATAGATTCCCCCATGTTAGGCAGCACATAGTTAGAGCCCCTTTAGGCAGCACATATTTAGATCCCCCCTTTAGGCAGCACATATTTAGATCCCCCCTTTAGGCAGCACATATTTAGATCTCCCCCCTTTAGGCAGCACATAGATTCCCCCCTATTAGGCAGCACATAGTTAGAGCCCCCCTTTAGGCAGCACTGGTTTTATTTCACAGCCAAAAAAGGTATTTTTTTTTATTTGAACAACTATCACACCAAATGTGATTTGCACTAGTGTGACAATGAGCAAAAAAGGTTGCCAGCGGAGTTCCCCTTTTAAGCAGAGGTCCCCAACCAGGGTGCCTCCAGCAGTTGCAAGACACATGGACTGAACTTATAGCCCTTTTAATACTGTAGTTAGTTGCTTGAAGGAACTTAAGTTTTACACTGGAGTACCCATTTTAACCAGCGGTTCCCTCCCAACCAGGGTGCCTCCAGCTGTTGCAAGACACACGGACTGATATTTGAGCCCTAAAAAGGGCTTTTTTTGGTGCTGTCCTTAACCCCTTAAGGACCGAGGGTTTTTCCGTTTTTGCATTTTCGTTTTTTCCTCCTTGCCTTTAAAAAATCATAACTCTTTCAATTTTGCACCTAAAAATCCATATGATGGCTTATTTTTTGCGCCACCAATTCTAATTTGTAATGACGTCAGTTATTTTACCCCAAAATCTACGGTGAAAAGAAAAAAAAAATCATTGTGAGACAAAATTGAAAAAACCCCCCGCTGTTTTGTAACTTTTGGGGGCTCCCGTTTTTACGCAGTACATTTTTTGGTAAAAATGACACCTTATCTTTATTCTGTAGGTCCATACGATTAAAATGATACCCTACTTATATAGGTTTGATTTTGTCGGACTTCTGAAAAAAATCATAACTACATGCAGAAAAATTAATACGTTTAAAATTGTCATCTTCTGACCCCTATAACTTTTTTATTTTTCCGTGTACTGGGCCGTATGAGGACTCATTTTTTGCGCCGTGATCTGAAGTTTTTAGCGGTACCATTTTTGCATTGATAGGACTTATTGATCGATGGACTTTTGAATTTTTTTGCGCGTACGCCATTGACCGTGCGGTTTAATTAACAATATATTTTTATAATTCGGACATTTCCGCACGCGCCGATACCATATATGTCTATTTTTATTTTTATTTACACTGGTTTTTTTTATGGGAAAAGGTGGGTGATTCAAACTTTTATTAGGGAAGGGGTTAAATGATCTTTATTCACTTTTTTTTCACTTTTTTTTGCAGTGTTATAGCTCCCATAGGGACCTATAACACTGCACACACTGATCTCTTATACTGATCATTGTTATCCCATAGGGACCTATAACACTGCACACACTGATCTCTTATACTGATCATTGTTATCCCATAGGGACCTATAACACTGCACACACTGATCTTTTACATTGATCACTGGTTTCTCATAGGAAACCACTGATCGATGATTCTGCCGCTTGACTGCTCATGCCTGGATCTCAGGCACCTCGCAGTAATTCGGCGATCGGACAGCGAGGAGGCAGGTAGGGACACTCCTGCTGTCCTGTAAGCTGTTCGGGATGCCGCGATTTCGCCGCGGCTATCCCGAACAGCTCCCTGAGATAACCGACATGCTTTCACTTTCACTTTAGATGCGACGTTCAACTTTGAACGCCACGTCTAAAGGGTTAATAGCGCGAGGCACCGCGATCAATGCCGCGCGCTATTAGCCACGGGTCCCGGCCGTTGTTAGAGCTGTGGCCCCGCGTTATAGATCGGGAGCGGACACATGACGTACCGATACGTCATGTGTCCTTAAGGAGTTAAAGCAGATATTACACTAGTGCTTTAGGAGTAAAGTGGACCCTGAATAAACCACCTAGCAACAACCTAGCTATCGCTTTCCCTATACAGCAGGAGCAGCTTCTCTGTCCCTCCACTTCCTAAGCCTGCAGCATGCCGAATGAGGGTAAAATGGCGTCCGTGCAAGAGATAGGAGGGTCTGGAAGGGAGGGACTGCTGCTGATTGACCCTGTGAGTCAGAGTCAGCAGACACATTACAGCCAAAGTTTACCGCAATGTTAAAGTATAGGGGGCGAATCGAACTTCACATATGTTCACCCGGCGATGCGAACGCGAACATGCTAAGTTCGCCGGGAACTGTTCGCCGGCGAACAATTTGCGACATCTCTAGTCATGTGTCAGGCAGCAGAGACAGCTCAGATGTTGCAGAGATCCAGTACCCCTCACCTAGCCCCTCTCCAATGTATGTAAACACATACTCAGCTCTGCAGAGCACTGTACAGTGATCCCTCAACTTACAATGGCCTCAGCATACAATCGTTTCAACATACAATGGTCTTTTCTGGACCATAGTAAGTTGAAACCAGACTCAACATACAATGTGAAGACAGTCCAGATCTGTGAAACGTGTCAATATATGGAAGATCCGACCAATCAGAATGGGCATTCATTGGTAAAACCCCTGTATTACTGAAGTGTATGCACTGACTGGTGTCTGGTAGTGCCCCCTACAGTACAGGGAGGTATTACATGTTCTGTACTCTTTACCTGTACCAGGATTACCTGCTCCTTTGGACACCAGGTGAGGGCGGCTCCATGTTACTTTTTTTTAGGACATTGTGTACTGTACAGGACCCTGAAGAAGCTCCTGTCCTCTACATACACCAGTGTTTCCCAAGCAGGGTGCCTCCAGCTGTTGCAAAACTACAACTCCCAGCATGCCCGGACAGCCTTTGGCTGTCCGGGCATGCTGGGAGTTGTAGTTTTGCAACAGCTGGAGGCTCCCTGCTTGGGAAACACTGACATAGACAGTGATTACAACTCCCAGCAGATCTTTATTACGTTTATATGTAAGGATTTGCTTTATCTATATTAGTTATCTACTTATTTTTCTTTAATCCTCACTTTTTCCTATTTTTGGATGACATTTTGGGGGCTTCAGAACCAATTAGCTGGTTTCCATAGAGTCCCTTATACACATTTACACTTAGCTTGGCCGCAAGTATATTTGTTTGGAAAGGAGAGAGGAAAAAAGCCGCTGCCAGACTTCTCTGTATAATTTCATGTCATATCACTGTAGTAATACGACGTCAGCTCTTCCTGTCACAAAGTATCTGTCATGGTTATAAACATTTACTATGCTTACAAGGCTTGCAGTTTCTTTCCTTTAAAGGGGTACTCCGCCCCGGACATCTCATCCCCTATCCAAAGGTTAGCCGTGCCAGAAATGTTTGGCACTGTTTGCAAAATACCTCGCTGAAGCGCTATACATTTATAGGATATGAAGGGGTACTCCGGTGAAAACCTTTTTTCTTTTAAATCAACTGGTGGCAGAAAGTTAAACATATTTGTAAATTACTTCTATTAAAAAAATCTTAATCCTTCCAGTACTTATTAGCTGCTGAATGCTACAGAGGAAATTCCTTTCTTTTTGGAACACTGATGACATCACGAGCACAGTGCTCTCTGCTGACATCTCTGTCCATTTTAGCAATCATACATAGCAGATGTATGCTAAGGGCAGCATGGTGGCTCAGTGGTTGGCACTGCTGCCTTGCAATCTGGGGACTTAGGTTCAAATCCCACTAAGGACAACAATAAATAAAGCGTTATTATTATTATTATTATAATAAAGTCAGCAGAGAGAACTGTGATCGTGATGTCATCAGAGAGCATTCCAAAAAGAAAAGAATTTCCTCTGTAGTATTCAGCAGCTAATAAATACAGGAAGGATTAAGATTTTTTTAATAGAAGTAATTTACAAATATGTTTAACTTTCTGCCACCAGTTGATTTAAAAGAAAAAAGGTTTTCACCGGAGTACCCCTTTAAGGGGATAATCCTAATATATGACGTACACAGAGTAACAGCATAGAAGTTGATGTATAGTAAATCTTTGCTAAATTTGTTCCGTTCTTGTAAAAGTCTTTGTTATACGGTAATTTTATGGAAGTTCCAGTATAAGAGGCCGGTTCACAGAAGTATAGAAATATATCACAATACACCATACATTGTTGTGATGACAACTCCCAATTATTGTCATACAGGAGTTGCGTTCAGTAATGGGGGACGTTGGAAAGAGCTCCGTCGGTTCTCACTTACTACGCTGAGGAATTTCGGGATGGGGAAGAGAAGTATAGAAGAAAGGATCCAGGAAGAATCACAGTGTTTGGTGGAAGCGATCAGCAAATATAAACGTAAGATTTACTTTGTATTCATTCTTCTATCACAACAAGGAGAAAAGGGGAGAATTGTATTTTTGGAGTAATTTTTGACTCCAGTTTGAGCCCCTTTTATTTTTAGGCCCATATCAAATGAGCCATATTTACCATAATATATAGTAAATTGACTGCAATTTCTAAAATCATTTTTTCCATGTGGATTTTTTTTAAAACTCAGTGAACAGACTTTTTAAATCGTTGCAAATAAAATGTTGAACCCCTTGTGAGAACCTTGTGAGATTTTTTTTTTTTTTAAATCAACTGGTGGCAGAATGTTTTATTTAAAAATGTTTATTTAAAAATCTTAATCCATCCAGTATTTATCAGCTGCTTAAAGGGGTACTCCGGTGAAAATTTTTTTTCTTTTAAATCAACTGGTGGCAGAAAGATATTAAACATATTTGTAAATTACTTCTATTAAAAAATCTTAATCCTTCCAGTACTTATTAGCTGCTGAATGCTACAGAGGAAATTCCTTTCTTTTTGGAACACTGATGACATCACGAGCACAGTGCTCTCTGCTGACATCTCTGTCCATTTTAGCAACCGTGCATAGCAGATGTATGCTAAGGGCAGCATGGAGGCTCAGTGGTTAGCACTGCTGCCTCGCAGTGCTGGGGACTTGGGTTCAAATCCCACTAAGGGCAACAATAAATAAAGCGTTATTATTATTATTATAATAACGTCAGCAGAGAGAACTGTGCTCGTGATGTCATCAGAGAGCATTCCAAAAAGAAAAGAATTTCCTCTGTAGTATTCAGCAGCTAATAAGTACAGGAAGGATTAAGATTTTTTAATAGAAGTAATTTACAAATATGTTTAACTTTCTGCCACCGGTTGATTTAAAAGAAAAAAGGTATTCACCGGAGTACCCCTTTAATGCTCCAGAGGAAGTTCTTTTATTTTTGGATTTCTTTTCTGTCTGACCACAGTGCTCTTTTCTGACACCTCTGTCTGTCTCAGGAACCGTCAAGAGCAGGAGAGGTTTGCTATGGTGATTTGCCTCTACTCTGGACAGAGGTGTCAGCAGAGAGCAGTGTAGTCAAACAGAAAAGAAATGTAAAAAGAAAAGAACTTCCTGTGGAGCATATAGCAGCTGACAACTACTGGAAGGATTAATATTTTTTAATAGAAGTCATTTACAAGTCTGTTTAATGTTCCTGCACCAGTTGATTTAAAAAAAAAAAATTGTTTTTCAACGGAGTACCCCTTTAAGGACACAGTTGGTTTGGGCCTAGAGGGTTGTTTTTCCATCTACAGAATAATATGATGACTTGTATTTTTGTGGAAATAATTATACTTTGAAATTAAACTTAAAATAAAATATTGTTTGAGGGGATAAATTGGGAAAAAAGCAACACAATTTAGCAAATTTTGGTGGTTTTGCTTCTACACATTTCTTTTTTACTGTATCTGTATTGTGTATTCTGTAGGTCAGACCAATTACAATGATACCAATATTTACATAGCTTTTGTATTATTTTACTACAGGGTAGGCCATTTATCTGGATACACCTTAATAAAATGGGAATGGTTGGTGATATTAACTTCCTGTTTGTGGCACATTAGTATATGTGAGGGGGGAAACTTTTCAAGATAGGTGGTGACCATGGCGGCCATTTTGAAGTCGGCCATTTTGAATCCAACGTTTGTTTTTTCGTTAGGAAGAGGGTCATGTGACACATCAAACTTATTGGGAATTTCACAAGAAAAACAATGATGTGCTTGGTTTTAATGTAACTTTATTCTTTCATGAGTTATTTACAAGTTTCTGACCACTTATAAAATGTGTTCAATGTGCTGCTCATTGTGTTGGATTGTCAATGCAAGGACCAATCCACTTTCCAGGAAACTGTTCATCTAGGAATGCTCGGACCTGGCACGTTCCCTGAGTTTTTCCAGCAAGATGGTGACCACCACGTTATGGGTGTCAGGTCCGAGCATTCCTAGATGAACAGTTTCCTGGAAAGTGGATTGGTCATCGTGGGCCAGTTGAATGGCCCCCAAGGTCTCCCGATCTGACCCCCTTAGACTTTTATCTTCATCTGAAGGCAATTGTCTATGCTGTGAAGATACGAGATGTGCAGCACCTGAAACTACGGATACTGGAAGCCTGTGCTAGCATTTCTCCTGCGGTGTATATAGTAGTATATAGCAGTGTATACGGATACTGGAAGCCTGTGCTAGCATTTCTCCTGCGGTGTATATAGTAGTATATAGCAGTGTATACGGATACTGGAAGCCCGTGCTAGCATTTCTCCTGCGGTGTATATAGTAGTATATAGCAGTGTATATGGATACTGGAAGCCTGTGCTAGCATTTCTCCTGCGGTGTATATAGTAGTATATAGCAGTGTATATGGATACTGGAAGCCTGTGCTAGCATTTCTACTGTGGTGTATATAGTAGTATATAGCAGTGTATACAGATAATGGAAGCCTGTGCTAGCATTTCTCCTGCGGTGTATATAGTAGTATATAGCAGTGTATACGGATACTGGAAGCCTGTGCTAGCATTTCTCCTGCGGTGTATATAGTAGTATGTAGCAATGTATACGGATACTGGAAGCCTGTGCTAGCATTTCTCCTGCGGGGTATATAGTAGTATATAGCAGTGTATACGGATACTGGAAGCCTGTGCTATCATTTCTCCTGCGGTGTATATAGTAGTATATTGCTGTGTATACGGATACTGGAAGCCTGTGCTAACATTTCTCCTGCGGTGTATATAGTAGTATATAGCAGTGTATACGGATACTGGAAGCCTGTGCTAGCATTTCTCCTGCGGTGTATATAGTAGTATATAGCAGTGTATACGGATACTGGAAGCCTGTGCTAGCATTTCTCCTGCGGTGTATATAGTAGTATATAGCAGTGTATACAGATACTGGAAGCCTGTGCTAGCATTTCTACTGCAGTGTATATAGTAGTATATAGCAGTGTATACAGATACTGGAAGCCTGTGCTAGCATTTCTCCTGCGGTGTATATAGTAGTATATAGCAGTGTATACGGATACTAGAAGCCTGTGCTAGCATTTCTCCTGCGGTGTATATAGTAGAATCTAGCAGTGTATACGGATACTGGAAGCCTGTGCTAGCATTTCTCCTGCGGTGTGTATATAGTAGCATATAGCAGTATATACGGATACTGGAAGCCTGTGCTAGCATTTCTCCTGCGGTGTATATAGTAGTATATAGGAGTGTATACGGATACTGGAAGCCTGTGCTAGCATTTCTCCTGCGGTGTATATAGTAGTATATAGCAGTGTATACAGATACTGGAAGCCTGTGCTAGCATTTCTCCTGCGGTGTATATAGTAGTATATAGGAGTGTATACGGATACTGGAAGCCTGTGCTAGCATTTCTCCTGCGGTGTATATAGTAGTATATAGCAGTGTATACGGATACTGGAAGCCTGTGCTAGCATTTCTCCTGCGGTGTATATAGTAGTATATAGGAGTGTATACGGATACTGGAAGCCTGTGCTAGCATTTCTCCTGCGGTGTATATAGTAGTATATAGCAGTGTATACGGATACTGGAAGCCTGTGCTAGCATTTCTCCTGTGGTGTATATAGTAGTATATAGCAGTATATAGAGAAGAGGGTTGCATTGACAATCCAACACAATGGGCAGCACATTGAACACATTTTATAAGTGGTCAGAAACTTGTAAATAACTCATGAAAGAATTAAGTTACGTTAAAACCAAGCACATCATTGTTTTTCTTGTGAAATTCCCAATAAGTTTGATGTGTCACATGACCCTTTTCCGTTTGAAAAAACAAAAGTTGGATTAAAAATGGCCGACTTCAAATGGCCGCCATGGTCACCACCCATCTTGAAAAGTTTCCCCCTCACATATACTAATGTGCCACAAAGTTAGTATCACCAACCATTCCCATTTTATTAAGGTGTATCCATATAAATGGCCCACCCTGTACTTTAAAAAAAAAAGTTTCTTTTTGTGCAAAATAAATTGGCATTAAGGGGTACTCCAGAAAGTCAAACAGTTTGTAAATTACTTATATATAAAATTCTTAATTCTTCCAGTACTTATCAGCTGCTGTATACTACAGAGGAAGTTGAGTTGTTCTTTTCTGTCTGACCACAGTGCTCTCTGCTGACACCTCTGTCCATGCCAGGAACTGTCCAGAGTAGAAGCAAATCCCCATAGCAAACCTCTCCTGCTCTGGACAGTTCCTGACATGGACAGAGGTGTCAGCAGAGAGCACTGTGGTCAGACTGGAAAGAACTATACAACTTCCTCTGGAGCATACAGCAGCTGATAAGTACTGAAAGGGTTAAGATTTTTATATAGAAGTAATTTACAAATCAGGATATAATAGAAAAACTAAATGGAAAAACAAAATGTTTTTCATTTTGTCATTCTAATTTATAAAACTGTTTAACTTTTTAGAGCCAGTTGATATGAAAAAAATTGTTTTCCTCTTTAAATTTGTCCTATTCTGACTCCTATAACTTTTATTTTTTATTTTTCTGTCTTCAGCAGTGTTTCTCAACCTTAGTAAGAAATACTCTTTATATAATCCTAATAATTTTCCCCAACAGAAAGGCCCATTGATCCTAGGAATATCCTTGCTCAGGCTGTCTCCAATGTTATCTGCTCTGTTGTATTTGGAAACCGATTTGAATATGAAGACTTGAAGTTTCTGAAGCTCCTCAATTTGTTCAACGAGACATTTATAGTGATGAGCTCAACCTGGGGGCAGGTACAGTCATCCTGTGCATCAGTATTGTTGTGCACTTTGTTACACTAGGTATAGATCCATATATAGAAGGGAGAAAAGGAAACCAAATCGCACAGCTATGTGCCGTTATCATGGGTTATATAAGGGATTCGACCCAGTGTTATGCTCACCTCTTGGTGCTATGAGCACAACACTGAAGAATGCCTTAAAGGGGTATTCCGGGCAAAAACATCTTATCCCCTATCCAAATGCTAAGGGATAAGATGTCTGATCGCGGGGGGCCCGCTGCTGGGACCCCCCTCGATCTCCCTGCAGCACCCGCATTCTATGCGGGTGCTGAATCTCCAGTTTCGGAAACCTCTGGGTTTCCGGGACTGGCGACGCGACGTCACGCCACGCCCCCTCCATTCATGTCTATGGGAGGGGCATGACCATAGATAGTATGCTCTGATGGGGGGCTGCCAGCATCAATACCGTATCCTCCAGCTTTTGGATCGGTCGTAGCAAGGAGTAGAGAGGGCTCTTCTTGAAGTAGAAGGAAAAAAGATGTAGTGTCTGTGGTTACCCAATGGTACCGTAGTTAAAAGTAACCAAATTCCGACCATTGAACTAATGAAACAAAGTACATGGACAACGCATTTTGAGTAGATGGAACCCCTCTTTGTCAGGACCATGGCCTGGGGAGTTGGGAGTGATGGTTTTTAACCACAAGACTCTAACATCTATGTTGCACTAGATCCTTCTACAAGGATGCTGACTGGATCGCTGTGTGTATAATAATTGTATAACAATTTGTTAATGACTATAGATATCCCTCTACTGAAGAAATCTCTCAATAATGAATATATCTTCGGTTTAGCTGCATGAACTGATCCCTAGCATTATGAACTATGTGCCTGGACCACACCAGAAGATCTATCCCATCATTGAAAGGCTGATCGAATTTATAGCTGAAAGGATCAAGATGAATGAGGCGACGATAGACCCAACTTCTCCGAGAGATTATATAGATTGCTTTATCACTAAAATGCAGCAGGTAAACATTATCTCCTTCTATATTTACTAAGTAACCTATGTCACAATGTAAGGGGGAAGGGGATTGGAAGTAGTCTTAGGAACCTAGCCTATTCTATACATGATAGGCACCAACAACAGCTGGGATTGAAGAGAGAGAAGCATCAAGGCCATTGGATGGGGGTGGGGGGGTTCTCCCAAACAAGTTGCTAAAATAACATTCAGTTCAGGGAACTGGGGAGAAGCCAGATCCCAGATCCTTTTCCCAATTGTAGCCACATCCTTAGGGCAGGCAAACAATTTCAAAATACTTGGCCAGCGTATGCCAAAGAGCCCTTGGCTACCTTCACTGCTATTTGTTACTCCTGTGAGGTGTGAGAGTTGAAATTACAATATCATATCACCTGAATCCCTTCCAGGGTGTCAGGGCAAACTAGCAGAAGCTAGAGAGGGAATTCTCATGAGGACAGCATGGGAACAGGGACAAGTGAGTATCTTGTACAGCTATATGCAGGTGGCACAGTATATAAAATTATAATTAAGGGGGCATAGTCTAATAAAATGTATTTCAGGGGGCCCAGTTTGTATTATAATTAATATAAGTGAGCATGATGTTTATGATGATTCATGTTAGGGGTGGAAGCTATGTAGAATGATTTACAGTATTTCAAATTACCGTATTTTTCGCCGTATAAGACGCACTTTTTCTTCCCCAAAACTGGGGGGGAAAAGTTGGTGCGTCTTATACGGCAAATACACATTAAAACCCTGTCCTATTGGGTCGGTCCCTGCGGCCATCAACGGCCGGGACCTGCGGCTAATACAGGACGTCACCGATCGCCGTGATGCCCTGTATTAACCCTTCAGATGCAGCGATCAAAACTGACTGCTGCTTCTGAAGCGAAAGTGACACTAACCCGGCTGCTCAGTCGGGCTGTTCAGGACCGCTGCGGCGTCCCGAACAGCTTACAGGACACCGGGAGGGACCTTACCTGCCTCCTCGGTGGCGAGGATACCAGGCAGCAGAGACATTCCAGAGTGACGGGGACACCCTAGGGATGCGGCGACAGCGATGGAGGGCGACATCCAGGGCCTCGTGACGAGTGGTGACGGTCCGGAGCGGCAGGGACATGTGAGTATTATCTCCTATACCAGTGGTCTTCAACCTGCAGACCTCCAGATGTTGCAAAACTACAACTCCTGGCATGCCCGGACAGCCAATGGCTGTCCGGGCATGCTGGGAGTTGTAGTTTTGCGACATCTGGAGGTCCGCAGGTTGAAGATCACTGTCCTATACTTTACATTGTATTTGGTTCAGAATCTTTTTTTTCTAGATTTTCATCCTTCAAAATTGGGTGCGTCTTATATGCCGGAGCGTCTTATATGGCGAAAAATACGGTACATACTATGTAATGTGTCAGCACGGTATTCAGAGTCCACATTGTGTGAAGTTGTTGTATTAAGAGGTGCACAGAGTTTGGAGCTATTATATCAGAATGATACAGTGTATGGTGGTGTTATATTTAGGGGGCACAGTGTATGGTGGTGTTATATTTAGGGGGCACAGTGTATGGTGGTGTTATATTTAGGGGGCACAGTGTATGGTGGTGTTATATTTAGGGGGCACAGTGTATGGTGGTGTTATATTTAGGGGGCACAGTGTATGGTGGTGTTATATTTAGGGGGCACAGTCTATGGTGTTGTTATATTTAGGGGCACAGTGTATGGTGGTGTTATATTTAGGGGGCACAGTGTATGGTGGTGTTATATTTAGGGGGCACAGTGTATGGTGGTGTTATATTTAGGGGGCACAGTGTATGGTGGTGTTATATTTAGGGGCACAGTGTATGGTGGTGTTATATTTAGGGGGCACAGTGTATGGTGGTGTTATATTTAGGGGGCACAGTGTATGGTGGTGTTATATTTAGGGGGCACAGTGTATGGTGGTGTTATATTTAGGGGGCACAGTGTATGGTGGTGTTATATTTAGGGGGCACAGTGTATGGTGGTGTTATATTTAGGGGGCACAGTCTATGGTGGTGTTATATTTAGGGGGCACAGTGTATGGTGGTGTTATATTTAGGGGGCACAGTGTATGGTGGTGTTATATTTAGGGGGCACAGTGTATGGTGGTGTTATATTTAGGGGGCACAGTGTATGGTGGTGTTATATTTAGGGGGCACAGTGTATGGTGGTGTTATATTTAGGGGGCACAGTGTATGGTGGTGTTATATTTAGGGGGCACAGTGTATGGTGGTGTTATATTTAGGGGGCACAGTGTATGGTGGTGTTATATTTAGGGGGCACAGTGTATGGTGGTGTTATATTTAGGGGGCACAGTCTATGGTGGTGTTATATTTAGGGGGCACAGTGTATGGTGGTGTTATATTTAGGGGGCACAGTGTATGGTGGTGTTATATTTAGGGGGCACAGTGTATGGTGGTGTTATATTTAGGGGGCACAGTGTATGGTGGTGTTATATTTAGGGGGCACAGTGTATGGTGGTGTTATATTTAGGGGGCACAGTGTATGGTGGTGTTATATTTAGGGGGCACAGTGTATGGTGGTGTTATATTTAGGGGGCACAGTGTATGGTGGTGTTATATTTAGGGGGCACAGTGTATGGTGGTGTTATATTTAGGGGGCACAGTCTATGGTGGTGTTATATTTAGGGGGCACAGTGTATGGTGGTGTTATATTTAGGGGGCACAGTCTATGGTGGTGTTATATTTAGGGGGCACAGTGTATGGTGGTGTTATATTTAGGGGGCACAGTGTATGGTGGTGTTATATTTAGGGGGCACAGTGTATGGTGGTGTTATATTTAGGGGGCACAGTGTATGGTGGTGTTATATTTAGGGGGCACAGTGTATGGTGGTGTTATATTTAGGGGGCACAGTATATGGCAGTGCTGAAGCCTAGAGAAAAGCCTAGATACAACTATACATACTATAACGATCTATATTAGGAAAAGCAAAACAAAGTATGTGGTGGAACAGATTCGCTCGGAAATATGTTTCAGACTAGCCCCCAAATTATATATTTAGAGCTGAGAAGCAAACACCATAATAAACTAAGACAACAAAACCCCTTATTTGTGGCATCTTACCCAGTCAGCCATCCATCGAGCCCTTAGCCCTCAAAGTAATAAATAATGTATCAGGACTGGGCCCAATCAGTACAGTGATCCCTCAACTTACAATGGCCTCAACATACAATAGTTTCAACATACAATGGTCATTTCTGGACCATTGTAACTTGAAACCAGACTCAACATACAATGTTATGGACAGTCCAGATCTGTGAGACATGTCACAACTGCAGGAACTGACCAATCAGAATGGGCATTTTACTGGTAAATCACCTCTATTACTGAAGTGTATGCACTGACTGGTGTCTGATAGCGCCCCCTACAGTACAGGGAGGAAATACAAGTTCTGTACTCTTTACCTGTGCCAGGGTTAGCTGCTCCTTTGGACACCAAGTAAGGGCGGCTCCATTTGGATCCATACTGTAGGACCCTGAAGAAGCTTCTGTCCTCTAAATAAACCATTGTTTCCCAACCAGGGTGCCTCCAGCTGTTGCAAAACTACAACTCCCAGCATGCCCGGACAGCCAACGGCTGTCCGGGTATGCTGGGAGTTGTAGTTTTGCAACAGCTGGAGGCACCCTGGTTGGGAAACACTGGCATAGACAGTGATTACAGCTTTCAGCAGCTATTTCTTACTTTTATATATAAGGATTTGCTTCATCTGTATTAGTTATCTACTTATTTTTCTTTAATCCTCACTTTTTCCTATTTTTGGATGACATTTTGGTGCCTTTAGAACCAATTACCAGGTTTCCATAGAGTTCTGGTCTCAACATACAATGGTTTCAACATACAATGGTCGTCCTGGAACCAATTAATATTGTAACTTGAAGGACCACTGTAGTGGTCGGATATTTGGGTAGTTGAGTTATGTCTTATGACTAGTGTTGCTCGCGAATATTCGCAATGCGAATTTTATTCGCGAATATCGCATATTCGCGAATTCGCAAATATTCGCGAATATAGCACTATATATTCGTAATTACGAATATTAGTATTTTTTTTTTTTCACAGTACACATCACAGTGATCATCCCTCTCTGCTTCCTGCTTGTGTGGTGTAAAGAAGGCTCTAATACTACTGTGCGTATTTTCGCATATGCGGAAATTTGCATATGCTAATTTTCGCATATGCGAATTTTCGCCTATGCTAATTTTGCATGTTAATTTTCGCATCCACGAATTTTCGCTTATGCGCAAATAAAACGCGAATATTCGCGAATATATGACGAATATTCGTCCATATATTCGCGAATATTCGCGAATTCGAATATGGCCTATGCCGCTCAACACTACTTATGACTAGCAGCACCTGGCGGCATTTCCAAAAATTGTTTTCACACACTCCCAATCCCAAATCCACAACAAATCGTTTCAAAATTACAAAGGCTCCAAAGTCTTACAGTATATCCAGAATTATGACAGATCTTTCATATATAACATTACAGGATAATGAAAACCCCACGTCCGAGTACAACATACGAAATCTCCTGATGACCGTCCTGAACTTGTTCTTCGCTGGAACAGAGACCGTCAGTTCCACATTACGACATGGATTCCTCATCCTCTTGAAGTACCCTGAGATACAAGGTTAATAGAGGGAGTAAACATGAGCCTGTATTGTACAACCGATCTAACCCCTGTAAACTCGAATGGCCTCTTAAGTAAATCTGACTTATTCGTATGGACAATAATTAACTTATTATTAACAAGTAAACTCTTTTGACCCTGGCCTAGTATGACTGAGCTTAAAGGGTACCTCTCATCAAAAAAACTTTTGATATATTATAGATTAATGTATGCAGAATAACTTTACAATTGCATGTTATTAAAAAAATATGCTTCTTTCTATTTAATTTTCCACTTTGAAGAAATGACCACTAGGGGTCTCCCTACCAGTCCTGGCAGCAAGCATTTCAGACTCATGCTGGAGTCCTAAACACTGCGAGCTGCCAGTCTGCTTTGTTCACAAAGGAGAACACTCAGAGCTGCCAGCCTGCTTTGTTCACAGTCTGTTTGGCTGTGAACAAAGCAGGCTGGCAGCTCTGAGTGTTTAGGACTCCAGCATGAGTCAGAAATGCTTGCTGACAGGACTGATCGGGAAAAATACAATAGAAAGAAGCATATTTTTCAATAACATGCTATTGGAAAGTTATTCAACATTCATTAACCCCTTAACGACGCAGGACGTATATTTACGTCCTGCGCCGGCTCCCGCCATTTGAAGCGGGATCGCGCCGCGATCCCGCATCATATCGAGTCGGTCCCGACGCTAATCAACGGCCGGGACCCGCAGCTAATACCACACATCGCCGATCGCGGCGATGTGCGGTATTAACCCTTTAGAAGCGGCGGTCAAAGCTGACCGCCGCTTCTAAAGTGAAACTGAAAGTGACCCGGCTGCTCAGTCGGGCTGTTCGGGACCGCCGCGGTGAAATCGCGGCGTCCCGAACAGCTGACCGGACACCGGGAGGGCCCTTACCTGCCTCCCCGGTGTCCGATCAGCAAATGACTGCTCCGTGCCTGAGATCCAGGCAGGAGCAGTCAAGCGCCGATAATGCTGATCACAGGCGTGTTAATACACGCCAGTGATCAGCATAGGAGATCAGTGTGTGCAGTGTTATAGGTCCCTATGGGAGCATAAGAGATCAGTGTGTGCAGTGTTATAGGTCCCTATGGGACCTATAACACTGCAAAAATTTTTTTTTAAAAAAGTGTTAATAAAGGTCATTTAACCCCTTCCCTAATAAAAGTTTGAATCACCCCCCTTTTCCCATAAAAAAAATAAAACAGTGTAAAAAAAACTAAAACTATAAAAATATATCATTAATTAAGCTGTACGGTCAATGGCGTACGCGCGAAAAAATTCCAAATTACAAAAAAGCGTATTTTGGTTACTTTTTATACCATTAAAAATGAATAAAAAGTGATCAAAAAGTCCGATCAAAACAAAAATCATACCGATAAAAACTTCAGATCACGGCGCAAAAAATGAGTCCTCATACCGCCCTGTACGTGGAAAAATAAAGTTATAGGGGTCAGAAGATGACATTTTTAAATGTATAAATTTTCATGCATGTAGTTATGATTTTTTCCAGAAGTGCGACAAAATCAAACCTATATAAGTAGGGTATCATTTTAACCGTATGGACCTACAGAATAATGATAAGGTGTAATTTTTACCGAAATATGCACTGCGTAGAAACGGAAGCCCCCAAAATTTACAAAATGGCGTTTTTTTTTCGATTTTGTCGCACAATGATTTTTTTTCCGTTTCGCCGTGCATTTTTGGGTAAAATGACTAATGTCACTGCAAAGTAGAATTGGCGACGCCAAAAATAAACCATAATATGGATTTTTAGGTGGAAAATTGAAAGGGTTATGATTTTTAAAAGGTAAGGAGGGAAAAAACGAAAGTGCAAAAACTGAAAAACCCTGAGTCCTTAAGGGGTTAATCTAAAATATATCAAAAGTTTATTTGATGAGAGGCGCCCTTTAAAAACTCAAAAAATTTACCAAAAATATTCATATATCGATATGTAAACTGTAAATACATGCCAGGTACCACATCAGATAGATACACATAAAGTGTTCATTCTGCTTATTCTAGAAAAGTTACATAAAGAAATTGATTCAGTGATTGGCCACAACCGAAGTCCAAATATTGAGGATCGGAGCAAGATGCCCTATATGGACGCTGTCATCCATGAGATCCAGAGGTTCAGTGATGTTATTCCAATGAACCTTCCCCATACTGTCATCAAAGACACCACATTGAGAGGATTCACCATTCCAAAGGCAAGTAAGGTGCAAACCTCTTACAAAACGCAAGTGCTTCCAAACTGTTCCGAACACTGGAACTGGCGCCGGGAGCTTGTGACATCATAGCCCTGCCCCCTCATGACGTCACACCCCGCCCCCTCAATGCAAGTCTATGGGAGGGGGCGTGACGGATGTCACGCCCCCTCCCATAGATTTGCATTGAGGAGGCAGGGGCATGATGTCATAATGGGGTGGGGCTATGACATCTAGAGCTCCCGGCGCCAGCTCCAACGTTTGTTCAAAATGCTGAGTAGCAGAGTACCCCTTTAAGGAAACCTGACATTGATGTCTAAGGTCAAGTAAATAAGTAAGCCTAAAGAAGGACCTGTACCCCCTACCCTCCATGCCAAAAGGCAATACAAAGGTCTGGAACCAATGGTCTGCCTTTACCAAGAACTTTTGCGTGCCCGACAATTTGTAAAGGACACCTATCACCGAATTTTACATATACACTATGGTGAACTCTCCAACTAAGTCCTGGTCATCCAGCAGTGAAAAAAGGCTTCCACCCCCCCCCCCCCCCACACAGTTCACTTCTCAATTTCAGATATACTCTGTTTAGTTTCTTTTAATGGACCAAGTTGGGTAAACACATAGTTGACATAGTGTCTACCTGGCCATAATGCCAGCACAAATATTGCTGTTCTTACTTCTCTGTCAAAAGGACCCAATTCTGATTTTATATGTGGGGATAGGGGATAAGATGTCTAGGGGCGGAGTACCCCTTTAAGTTCTTGCCCAAGAGCTTTGTTACGTCATTTACTTTCTGTGGCTTCGAATTCTTTTTTTCCCCTCGAGATTCTCTGTTTATAAAGACCCTGTACTACTGCCCTCATTGTATCCCACAAATTTAAATAGTTGGTTGAATTTATATTTATTTCCTAGAATGTTTCTAGTTCTTTAATAAACCATTCTTTGTCCCCAACTAGATTTATCCAATGGGGATTTCATTTGAAATGTATGCATTTTCCCCTATTATCCGGTCAGCTCCACCATCAAGGGACAGTGATCTGAGATAGATTTTGCTTGATATACTATACTTTTGATATACTTTAAATACCCACTTTCACATAAGCACAAATCAATTCTAGAGGTGGCTTCATATGACGAACTAAAACGGGAGAACTGGATTAAACTTGGATTAAAACTCCTCCATGGCTGATATAGCCAAATGCCAGGATTACTGCCCTGTCACACCATTCACCATAAAGAGAGGCAAATCTCCCATACCTGTCTACCTTATTAAAGGGGTACTCCGGCGCTTAGACATCTTATCCCCTATCCAAAAGGATAGGGGATAAGATGCCTGATCGCGGGGGTCCCGCCGCTGGGGACCCCCGTGATCTTGCACGCCGCACCCCGTTAAAATCAGTCCCCTGAACATGTTCGCTCCGGGTCTGATTACTGTTGGTCCCGGGGCCGGAGCATTGTGACGTCACGGCTCCGCCCCGTGTGATGTCACACTCCGCCCCCTCAATGCAAGCCTATGGGAGGGGACGTGACAGCTGCCACGCCCCCTCCCATAGACTTGCATTGAGGGGGCAGGAGTCGTGCCCCACACGGGGGCGGAGTCGTGACGTTATGATCTTCCGTTCTCGTGGTCGGGAGTCAGAACCTCCAGCGCTGCCGGAAGCAGATACAGGTGGGTGCTGCATGCTATATTGCAGAGGTCCCCAGCAGCGGGACCCCCGCGATCAGACATCTTATCTAGGGGTGGAGTACCCCTTTAATGGAGACTATAAACAGAGTCTTTTGGTGAGCATACACAGATACACCTACTGAGTAGTTAAAGTACCTTGAATGATATTCCTGAGCTGTCCATCTTTTTCTCAATATATTTTTATCTAGTCCATTATGGGTCTCAACCAGGGAAACAATAGCTGGCATATGTCTATGAATCGCATCAAATAAAGCACATATACCACGAATGTTCCATACTAAACATTTTAAGACACAATGGGACTGCTGCACTGTGCACACATTGGAATTACCACTGCAAATGTTTCTGCTGCGAGAATCCCAATAGACAAATCAATTCTTTCTGCCAATTTCGCTCGGGAATGCATTGCCGTCTAAGAGACAGCACGTTTCCGAGCGATAGTGCCTGCCGGAATTTTCAAGTATGTGTGTGAGAACATACCCTCATTCTTCACTAAAGTTATTTGTTATCAACATTAGAACAACAGGTTATAAAAGTCCAGTATAACTCCTATGGATTTTTTTATTCTCTGATACAGGGCACAGACGTTTATCCTCTGTTGTGTACCGTTCTGCGAGACCCCAGCCAGTTCACCACCCCAGAGCAATTCAACCCCGGGCATTTCCTAGACGAGTCTGGAAGCTTTAAGAAAAGTGACGCATTTATGCCATTCTCCACAGGTATGATTTTATCATTCCTAACAAAACAGAGTATAAAATACATTAATATTACCGTATATACTCGAATATAAGCCGAGTTTTTGTGCTGAAAACGCCACCCTCGGCTTATACTCTCCGCCTGTCAATCCCTTTCAGTGGTCTTCAACCTGCGGACCTCCAGATGTTGCAAAACTACAACTTGCAGCATGCCCGGACAGCCGATGGCTGTCCGGGCATGCTGCGAGATGTAGCTTTGAAACATCTGGAGGTCCGCAGGTTGAAGACCACTGCGGCCTTCGTCATCATCCAGACCCCCCTTTAGTTTCTACTCACCTCCCCTCGGTGGGAAGGAAGGGTGAGCTGGTCCGGGCCATCTATGCTGCAGGGACCGTCCGGTGGGGAGGGTTAGCCGTTCCGGGTGGCCCTCTTATCCACTCTGGGCCCGACCCCGAACTAGTGACGTTGCTTTGATGATGATGCACAGGGACGTTCCGTGCGCAGAACGACTAACCCGGAACAACCCGGAACGACTAACCCTTCCCACCGGATGGTCCCTGCAGCATAGATGGACCGGACCAGCTCACCCTTCCTTCCCACCAAGGGGAGGTGAGTAGAAAACTAAAGGGGGTGCCTGGATGATGATGAAGGCCGCAGTGGTCTTAAACCTGCGGACCTCCAGATGTTTCAAAACTACAACTCCCAGCCATCGGCTGTCCGGGCATGCTGGGAATTGTAGATTTGAAACATCTGGAGGTCCACAGGTTGAAGACCACTGATGAAGGGATTGAGAGGGGGTGATGATGAATGGGGGGGGGGGTGATGACAGGGTGATGATGACGGGGTGAAAATGACAGGGTGATGATGATGAGGGTGTTAATGACAGGGGGGGATGATGACATGGGGGGATGATGTATTTCCCACCCTAGGCTTATAGTCGAGTCAATAACTTTTCCTGGGTTTTCGGGGTGAAATTAGAGGCCTCGGCTTATATTCGGGTCGGCTTATACTCGAGTATATACGGTAAACCCTTAATCCCACTACAAATAATCCATTAACCAGTCATGCAAAAAAGGTGAGAGAGGGGCCTTCAGCCTGAGAGTTTTTGTACATGTTTTAATAGGGTTTTATATACATAAACTTCCTTACCTACCTCACCCAGCCAGCAGCTGTTACAGAATGATATACCAATCCAGTGAGAAACAATAATTTCCCCCACTACACTTTTATTTAGAGATGAAATAGAAAATATAGAAACAATTTTCTGCAAAATTTCTACAACTGAAAATCCCTCCAATACATGTGAATGGGGTTGTTTGTTCAACATGTTCATTGCTGCTAACGGTGTATAATTTATTTGGACGGTAAATAGAAAACTCTGTAACAGACCGGCAACATGTAAACATTAATAGTGTACCAGGGGTGCGTTGCTGGTACTTGTAGTACTGCCAGGGAAAGATCCTCGAGGCTCCTCTCAGTTTACTGTGTTCAGGTGGTGGAATTAGGGGTGCCCTTGGTGTTGCGGGTGCAGGATACCAGACATAGGGAGGCAAGAAGGTTGTGCAACACAATTTTACCTGGTTACTTCAGATTTTACAACAAAACAGTTCTTAAAGGGATATTCCATGAAAAACAAAAAAAATATATTTTTCATATCAACTGGCTCTAGAAAGTTAAACAGATTTGTAAATAACTTGTATTTAAAAAAAATCTTAATCCTACCAGTACTTATCAGCTGCTGAAGTTGAGTTGTTCTTTTCTGTCTGACCACAGTGCTTTCTGCAGACACCTCTGTCCATGTCAGGAACTGTACAGAGTAGAAGCAAATCCCCATAGCAAACCTCTCCTGCTCTGGACAGTTCCTGAGACAGACAGAGGTGTCAGCAGAGAGCCCTGTGGTCAGACTGAAAAGAACAACTTAACTTCAGCAGCTGATAAGTACTGGTAGGATTAAAGTGTACCTCTCATGAAACAAACTTTTTATATATTAAAGATAAAGCCCTACTGAACAACTTTTTAATTGCTTTTATTTAAAAAAAATTCCCTCCTTTCATGTTTTTTTTTTTACTTAAAAAACTTCTGCACTAGGGGTCTCCCTAGCAATCCTGTCAGCAAGCATTTTGGACTCAGTGAGTGCATCTGAAATCTGCTCAGTGCAGCTCTCAGCCTGTCAGCAGGAGGGAGGGAGGGAGAGAGAGAGATAGAGAGAACTGAGCTGTACACAAGCAGGGAGCAAACAGAGAGGATACATTCCCTCTTCTCTTTTTCATGTTCCTCTCCCTTCTATCCACTTTCCACATGGCTAATTATATATGCACTGCTCTCTGGACTTGCCATTGCTATGACAACCTACCCTTTTCTGTGCTTACAACTGCACTACTGAAGAGCATAGTATTTTTAGCGTTTTTTAACGCTAAATAAATGCAGGGATAGACTTTGTCACAGTCAGGGACAGATGGGGAGGGGGATTAGGGAAAGTTTAGATGGTGATAGGTACTCTTTAAGATTTTTTAATAGCAGTAATTTACAAATCTGTTTAACTTTCTGGAGCCAGTTGATATGAAAAAAAATATATAGTTTTTTTCATGGAATACCCCTTTAACAGCTCCCAATCTGAAGCCACTGAAAGGGTTACTCTTGTGAGTGCTGCAGGGGAGAGGTGCTGCTTCCATGTGTCGGTGACAGATGAATGACTTGTTTTTCTCTCAGTGTCTGACTCAGAGGTTACTTCTTATAGGTCCCAATGGTGATAGTGTGATTTGTTCTGCATCGGCAAGTAATAAGTCACTTTTGCACAGGATTGCAAAGTTACAATTCTTAGCCTGACTTTCCACCTAGAGAACAGCGCCAGAAAACATGGTGTTTTGTTTTCTAAACACTGCCTAAAGGTCAGTGGTCTTCAACCTGCGGACCTCCAGATGTTGCAAAACTACAACTCCCAGCATGCCCGGACAGCCAACGGCTGTCCGGGCATGCTGGGAGTTGTAGTTTTGCAACATCTGGAGGTCCGCAGGTTGAAGACCACTGCTATAGGTGGTGCAATATAATGGATTACATGCTTTGGTACACAATAACTATGGTCTATTATGTTTGTGTGTGTATATATATACATATATATATATATATATATATATCTGTTTGTGTATATTTTATATTGGGGGGTGGGATTTATAACTGTGTTTACATGGTTTTTTTTTTTTACGGGAATAATGGGAAATGTCTAAAAAAAAAATTCGAAGGACTCACCTTTGGGAAATGCGCTCTACTGAAGTCAGGTTTTCGTTTCAGGTTGCAGTGGTAACTGATTAATTATATGCCTTTTTTTTATTTTTTTTTTACAATTGTTACATATTTTAAAGCAAACATTTCCATAAAAGTCGCAGACTAGACAACGCTTGGCTTTTTTGGTGTGTGTAGAAAAGTTGCATATGTTTCTCCAAGGGATAAAACGTGGCATAATTTAGTGTACGGAGTAACCCATGGAAAATGGTGTCCTGAAGTGAAATTTCATGAAGTGTTACCTACGCAAAATATATATATATAAACTACCGTGCAAAATAAAATTTGACTCACGTACACAGTAGCACCGTACAAAAGAAAGGTGGATAAAAATATTCGCCTATACCAGTGGTTCCAAACTGCGTCCCCTAAGATGAGGGTCAACACAGATAAATGTAAGGTAATGCACATGGGGGTGGGGGGAATCCGGGCTGGGATTATATAATAATTGGGAGAGCACTTGGGACGGCTGACATGGAAAAGGACTTAAAGGGGTATTCCGGGAAAAAACTTTTTTTTTTAATATCAACTGGCTCCAGAAAGTTAACCAGATTTGTAAATTACTTCTATTCAAAAATATTAATCCTTTCAGTACTTATGAGCTGATGAAGTTGAGTTGTTGTTTTCTGTCTGGCAACAGTGCTCTCTGCTGACATCTCTGCTTGTCTCAGGAACTGCACAGAGTAGAAGAGGTTTGCTATGGGGATTTGCTTCTAAACTGGGCGCTTCCCGAGACACACGTCATCAGAGAGCACTTAGACAGAAAAAAACAACTCAACTTCATCAGCTCATAAGTACTGAAAGGATTAAGATTTTTTAATAAAAGACATTTACATATCTGTTTAACTTTCTGGAGCCAGTTGATATATAAAAAAAAGTTTTTTCCCCTGGATAACCCCTTTAACCTGTTGGGGACGAAGGGCGTATGCATACGCCCTTGCGTCCTGGTACTTAAGGACGAAGGGCGTATCCATACGCCCGTGGGAATTTCGGCCCCCGCCGTACGCCGGGCGGGGACCGGGCCGGGGTGACTGCTGATATTAGACCCCCCCATGTCGGCGATCGGCGCAAATCGCAAGTGAATTCACACTTGCGATTTGCGCCGATTCTGGGTCATTACGGGTCTATGGTGACCCGGTGACCCGGAATAGAAGGGGGATCGCGGGTGTCTAAGACACCCGCGATCCCCCTAAAGCGATAGGAGTGAGGTGGCAGGGGTGCCACCCCTCCTATCTCTGCTATTGGTGGTCTAGACGCGACCACCAATAGCAGATCTGGGGCGGAGGGGTTTACTTTCGTTTTCCCCGTCCTGCCCTCCCACAATAGGCGGGGCAGAATGGGGAAAATGAAGAGGAGCGGCGCCGGAGTCCACTTACCCCTCCGGAGGCAGCGGAGCGACGGGGATCGGCAGCGGCGACAGAGATCTGCAGCGGCGTGCGGCAGAAGAGGACGGCTCCCGGATGCGACGGAAGCTGGTGAGTAATTGCATAGCAACATCTAGAAGGCTACAGTCTGAGACCACTATAGTGGTCTCTAGACTGTAGCCCTCCAGATGTTGCAAAACTACAACTCCCAGCATGCCCAGACAGCAAACAGCTGTGTGGGCATGCTGGGAGTTGTAGTTTTGCAAGATCTAGAGGGCAGTATAGAGATCACTGTGCAGAGATCACTGGGCATGCTGGGAGTTGTAGTTTTGCAACATCTGGAGGTCCACAGTTTGGAGATCACTGTTCAGTGGTCTCTAAATTGTAGCACTCCAGATGTTGCAAAACTACAAATTCCAGCATGCCCACACAGCAAACAGCTGTCTCGGCATGCTGGGAGTTGTAGTTGCGTACCTCCAGCTGTTGCATGACTACATCTCCCAGCATGCCCTTCTGTGATCAGACATGCTGGGAATTGTAGTTTTGCAACAGCTGGAGGCACACTGGTTGGAAAATACTGAGTTAGGTAACAGAACCCAACTCAGTATTTTCCAACCAGTGTGCCTCCAGCTGTTTCAAAACTACAACTCCCAGCATGTACTGACAGACCGTGCATGCTGGGAGTTGTAGTTTTGCAACAGCTGGAGGCTCACTGGTTGGAAAATACTGAGTTAGGTAACAGAACCTAACTGAAGGTTTTCCAACCAGTGTGCCTCCAGCTGTTGCAAAACTACAACTCCCAGCATGTACTGACAGACCGTGCATGCTGGGAGTTGTAGTTTTGCAACAGCTGGATGCTCACTGGTTGGAAAATACTGAGTTAGGTAACAGAACCTAACTGAAGGTTTTCCAACCAGTGTGCCTCCAGTTTAGGGCCACATATGGGGTATTTCCGTACTCGGGAGAAATTGCACTACAAATTTTTTTTTTCTCCTTTTACCCCTTATGAAAAGGAAAAGTTGGGGTCTACACCAGCCTGTTAGTGTAAAAAAAAAAAAAAATTTACACTAAGATGCTGGTGTTGCCCTTTACTTTTTATTTTCACAAGAGGTAAAAGGAAAAAAAGACCCCCAAAATTTGTAACGCAATTTCTCCTGAGTACGGACATACCCCATATATGGGTGTAAAATGCTCTGCGGGCGCACAACAAGGCTCAGGAGTGAGAGCGCACCATGTACATTTGAGGCCTAAATTGGTGATTTGCACAGGGGTGGCTGATTTTACAGCGGTTCTGACATAAATGCAAAATAATAAATACCCACATGTGACCCCATTTTGGAAACTACACCCCTCACGGAATGTAATAAGGGGTACAGTGAGCATTTACGCCCCACAGGGGTCTGACAGATTTTTGGAACAGTGGTACGTGAAAATGAAAAATTAAATTTTTTTGTTTGCACAGCCCACTGTTCCAAAGATCTGTCAAACGCCAGTGGGGTGTAAATGCTCACTGCACCCCTTATTACATTCCGTGAGGGGTGTAGTTTCCAAAATGGTCACATGTGGGTCACATGTGGGGGGGTCCACTGTTCTGGCACCACCGGGGGCTTTGTAAATGCACATGGCCCCCGACTTCCATTCCAAAAAATTATCTCTCTAAAAGCTCAATGGTGCTCCTTCTCTTCTGAGCATTGTAGTTCGCTCGCAGAGCACTTGACGTCCACATATGGGGTATTTCCATACTCAGAAGAAATGGGGTTACAAATTTTGGGGGGCATTTTCTCCTATTACCCTTTGTAAAAAAGTAAAATTTGGGGAAAAACCAGCATTTTAGTGGAAAAATATTTATTTTTCATTTACACATCCGACTTTAACAAAAAGTTGTCAAACACCTGTGGGGTGTTAAGGCTCACCGTACCCCTTGTTACGTTCCTTGAGGGGTGTCGTTTCCATAATAGTGTGCGATGTGTTTTTTTTTTGCTGTCCTGGCACCATAGGGGCTTCCTAAATGGGACATGCCCCCCAAAAACCATTTCAGAAAAACTCACTCTCCTAAATCCCATTGTTGCTCCTTCGCTTCTGAGCCCTCTACTGCGCCCGCCGAACACTTGACATACACATATGAGGTATTTTCTTACTCGAGAGAAATTGGGTTACAAATTTTGAGAGGATTTTTTTCCTTTTAACCCTTGTAAAAATTCAAAAACTGGGTCTACAAGAACATGCCAGTGTAAAAAATGAAGATTTTGAATTTTCTCCTTCACTTTGCTGCTATTCCTGTGAAACACCTAAAGGGTTAACACACTAACTGAATGTCATTTTGAATACTTTGAGGGGTGCAGTTTTTATAATGGGGTCATTTATCGGGTATTTCTAACCAGAAGACCCTTCAAATCCACTTCAAACCTGAACTGGTCCCTGAAAAATTCTGATTTTGAAAATTTTGCGAAAAATTGGAAAATTGCTGCTGAACTTTGAAGCCCCCTGATGTCTTCCAAAAGTAAAAACTTGTCAATTTTATGATGCAAACATAAAGTAGATATATTGTATATGTGAATCATAATAAATCATAATTTATTTGGAATATCCATATTCCTTATAAGCAGTGGCGTTGCTAGGGTTGGTGTCACCCGGTGCGGTAGAAAATGGTGTCACCCCCATACCTACCCCCTCCCCCCAGAAAGTTTTTAGCCTGTTGTGACAGACACCACTGTTGTAGCGCATTGTGAGAATTTCCAGTATAATACTCAGATATACCAGTTGCCACAGAATGGGAAAGTGTTAAAGAAGTTTTCACCATTTAAATATACAGCTCCCAGAATTACTTAAAGGGGTACTCCACTGGAAAACATTTACTTTTATATCAACTGGTGCCAGAAAGTTAAACAGATTTTTTAATTACTTCTATTTAAAATCTTAATACTTACAGTACTTATAAGCTGGTGTATGCTCCACAGGAAGTTGCGTAGTTCTTTCCAATCTGACCACAGTGTTATTCGCTGACACCTCTGTCCATGTCAGGAACTGTCCAGAGCAGGATAGGTTTGCTATGGGGATTTGCTCCTACTATGGACAGTTCTTGACATGGACAGAGGTGTCAGCACAGAGCACTGTGGTCAGACAGAAAAGAAATTAAAAAAGAAAATAACTTCCTGTGAATCGCTTATACAGCAGCTAATAAGTACTGGAAGGATTAAGATTTTTAAATAGAAGTAATTTACAAATCTGTTTAACTTTGTAGCACCAGTTGATTAAAAAAAATGTTTTCCAGTAGAGTACCCCTTTATGCAGTGGTGAGGTTATGCTGGGAGTTGTAGTTTCACTGACCATAACTGTAGAACTGACAAGCGACTACAGCTCTGATAGGACACAGAGAGGAGAATACACAATGATATCAGTGACGTCTTCTCTATAGTCTTCCATTATCTAATTCAGATGGTACATACCGCCTGGTCCAGCTAAAACTTCTGTCTGTAGAATGTGACGCCCAGACGTCTCCTCACTATGTCAGCGCATTCTCATCCTCTATATGAAAACAATTATTATTATAAACCTGACAGACACTGTATCCTCTAAATATAATACTACTATACACTATACTCTTTGATTATAAACCTTCCATACACCGTACCCACTGAAAATAATACTACCGCATACTGTACATTCTGAATATACCAACACATACTGTACACTCTGAATATAAATCTGCCACATACTGTACCCCTGAATATAATACCGCCACACACTGTACCCCTGAATATAATACTACCACCCACTGCGCCCTCTGAATATAAATCTGCCACATACTGTACCCTCTGAATATACCGTCACACACTGTACCCTCTGAATATAAATCTGCCACATACTGTACCCTCTGAATATAATACTACCACACACTGTACATTCTGAATATAATACCATCACATACTGTACCCTCTGAATATAAATCTGCCACATACTGTACCCCTGAATATAATACCAACACATACTGTGCACTCTGAATATATTACTACCACCCACTGCGCCCTCTGAATATAATACTTAGAGATGAGCAAACTACAGTGAATTCAACTCGTCACAAACTTCTCGGCTCGGCAGTTGATGGCTTTTCCTGCATAAATTAGTTCAGCTTTCAGGTGCTCCCGTGGGCTGGAAAAGGTGGATATTGTCCTAGGAGAATCTTTCTTATGAATGTATCCACCTTTTCCAGCCAACCGGAGCACCTGGAGGCTGAACTAATTTACGCAGGATAAGTCATCAACTGCTGAGCCGACAAGTTCGTGACGAATCGAATTTACTGTAAGTTCGCTCATCTCTAATAATACTACCACAAACTGCGCCCTCTGAATATAATACTACCACCCACTGCGCCCTCTGAATATAACACTACCACAAACTGCGCCCTCTGAATATAACGTTGCTATACAGTGCACCCTCTGAATATAATACCACAACCGCAGTAACACCCCTCAACATCTGTTAGCTGATGCTATTACCACGGGAGGGGGGTATTGGTGGTGTTGCTAGTGGATGATCGGGGTGCTACTACTGGGGGGGGGGTGTTGCTGAAGGATGATGAGGGTGCTACTGGCCATCCCCCCTGGCAGTATCACCCCCATCATCCATCGGCAGGATCATCCTCCTGGCAGGAGCACCGCCATCATCCACCATCAGGATCTGCTGATGGAGGTGCTGCGGGGGGGGGGGGGGGGGGGGTATAGTTGCTGGCGGATGATGAGGGTGCTCCTGCCAGGGGGGGGGAGCATTAGGTAGGCAGCAGTTCCCCCACATTAGGTAGGTAGCAGTTTCCCCACATTAGGTAGCATCTTTTCCCCACATTAGGTAGCATCTTTTCCCCACATTAGGCAGCATAGATTCCCCACATTTGGTACCAGTTTCCCCACATTAGGTAGGTACCAGTTACCCCACATTAGGTAGCAATTTCCCCATATTAGGTAGCACAGATTCCCCACATTAGGTAGCAGTTTCCCCACATTCGGTAGCACAGATTCCCCACATTAGCTAGCATAGACTCCGCACATTAGGTAGCATAGACTCCGCACATTAGGTAGCATAGACTCCGCACATTAGGTAGCATATACTCCGCACATTAGGTAGCATAGACTCCCCACATTAGGTAGCATAGACTCCCCACATTAGGTAGCATAGACTCCCCACATTAGGCCGCAGGTTCCCTTGCAGGTTCCCCACAATGCGTCAGTCTCCCCACACACACACACACACACACAAAAATAAAAACACATACAACACAGAGAGACACACACACAAACACACACAGTCAGAGAGACACACACTCGCAGACAGACACACAGTCACACACACACACAGAGTCACACACAGAGTCACACAAATACACAGAGTCACACACACACTCAGAGAGTCACACAAACACACACAGTCTCACACACACACACACAGAGTCACACACACAAACATAGATAGAGACACACACTCACCCATCCAGCGCAGCGATCCTTCTCACTGGGCGCAATGCGAGTGACGTAACTGACGTCCCCCTGCGCGGCCATGCGGTGTGACGTCAGGCCGGCGCAGACGTGGGAGCGGAGGCCGGGCACAGTACTGGTGAAGGTGAGAGGGGGGGGGGGGCGCGTGATGACGGACGGGCGCACTGAAAAGGGGGGGGGGGGTTGCTAACGGACGGGCGCACCGCACACACAGCACAGGGGGGGGGGGGTGCTGACGGATGGGAGGCCGGTCGGGCACATAGGGGGGTGTCAGTGTAGCTGGGGAGGGGGTGTGGGTGCTGCGGAGCGTCTTGGTGTCACCCCATTAGGTTGGTGTCACCCGGTGCGGGCCGCACCCCCCGCACCCGGGTCGCAACGCCACTGCTTATAAGTAGAGAGCTTCAAAGTTAGAAAAATGCTAAATTTTCAAATTTTTCATGAAATTTTCAAATTTTTCACCTAGAAAGGATGTAAGTATCGCCGAAAATTTACCACTAACATAAAGTAGAATATGTCACGAAAAAACAATCTCGGAATCAAATTTATAAGTAAAAGCATTCCAGAGTTATTAATGCTTAAAGTGGTCAGATTTGACAGTGGTCAGATTTGCAAAAAATGCTCCCGTCCTTAGGGTCATAATGGGCTCCGTCCCCAAGGGGTTAAGAGTCTTAGTTAATAATAAATTTTACTGTAATTTTACAATAAAATCATGGTGTGTGCGGGCATGCTGGGAGTTGAAGTTTTGCAATATCTGGAGAGACGCAGTTTGGAGACCACTGACCTACACCAACATAGATAAATTACCCCTATTGTGTATTTGATATTGTGCCATATAAAAGGTTAATAAATAAAATAACCAATCAAAGCCCAGTCGAGGCAGATTATCAAGAACTGTCTTAAAACTGTCTTTGTTGCCCATAGCAACCGCTCGGTGGTTAGATATGAAAGCTGAGCCCTGATTGGTTGCCATGGACAACAAAGACTGTATTATTATTAAACAATTTTTGATTATCTCCCCCCCCCCCAATTATTAAAAAAAAAAACAACAACACTAATAGGCAATTCTTTTCCTACTGCAAGTAAGCACATTTTTTGTCTGTTTTTTGTTTCAAATTATTAAAATTGAATTTTTCAATTTATAAAAAAATTTCAAATTCAACTTTTCAAATTTTATTTTTCGAATTCAATTTTTCGAATTCAATTTCAAAGTTTCTTATTTCTAAGTGTGTGTTCTATGCTGTTGAAGGCACCTTTTCACCCAACAAGCCAATTTGGGGCAGCCATGGCTGAAAAGAGTCATGGTGCCAATGACGTGTGCCTCATCGGGCCAAGAGGAGCCTTCAATGATACAACACATGCTTAGAAATAGAAGCCCAAACCAACGGGAATGTTCAGTAAGTACAGTAGAACCTGCTATTACTAAGAGGACCTTACAGATGTGATGTCACGTTCTGACTAGAAAGTCACAAATGTTCTCTATGTTTCAGGGAAGCGGATTTGCCTGGGAGAAGGTCTTGCTCGCATGGAACTGTTTCTTTTCCTTACGACCGTTCTACAGAATTTTAAATTAACATCAGAGACGCAGTTCACAGAACGCGATATTGCTCCCCGCATGACCGGATTTGCAAATGTTCCTATAGATTATCAGTTGTCATTTATTCCTCGTGGGGCATTAGTGAAATAAATAAAAAAACATCACAGAGATCTTTCTTGTTCTATACTTCTTGAAAGCAACTACATTTTGCTGTTGTAAGCAATTTGTCATTTTCAATTTAACTTTCCTAAAATGACAATATATTTGCCGTGCTGTGTTTATCAAAGATTATAATGGTCAGAAAACAGAACTCTGTGTAAGGCTCAGTTCGCACTTGAATCGTGGCTTCTTGAGTCATGGGGTCTGTTAGGATTCAGATTATGACAGACTCCATTGACTTGTCATTTGGGTCATTTGGGTTTTGTGGAGGTTTACGACCATTTGACAACAAGAAAAGTGCTGCATGCTACATTCCTGCCATCAAAAGTGCTGAAACTGCTTGAACCCCTGCTAAAGGCAAACAGCAGTGTGAACACAGAAAATCCATATTCCATCTCCAAGAGGAAGAGAACTTATTGAGTCAGAAGGGAGGAGAAAGAAACAAGTACCCTTCTGCAACTACTGGACTCCTAGTGGCTTACAGCGGAAGCCAAAGCCACTGCTACATGCCTTCCACTACACAAACCTCCCTGCCCTACACCCTGCTATAGGGTATTGTAGCGCACAAAAGTCTTCTAAATTATCTACTACCAAGGGAAGCCAACCTGTGAAGATCTCTTTCCAGTAGAGTATGTGTGACAGTACTTTAAGCTTAAATGGTAACTCTCATTAAAACAAATTTTTGCTATTGCTCTCCTTATGGTAAATAAAAAATCTTTCTAATGTACTTTGTTTAAAAAAATGAAGTTTTCTATGTTTTATTTGCTTTTAAAAAAAAAAGCTGCCACTAGGTGTCTCCCTACTTGTCCAGAGCACATTTTCCCCAATCTTTTGCAAAGACTTTGGACTCCTGCTGGCCTGGCAAAAGTCCAAAATCAGGAAATGCCGATGGGAGTGTGTGCAGCCTTATCCAATCATAGCTCATCTCACACACTGAACTGCTCAGGGCTGTGTGTAGCAGAGTGAGGGAGGAAGTTCTCCCCTGTATGGCTTCAGATGATGTCACGCCTGATGGGTAATGCCCCTTTCCAGTCTCAATTTGACTGAGAAGAAAATACAGAGCAGGATAGAAAACTAACAAATAATAAAAATAAAGGCAGGGGGTGGTTTATCATGATGGGGGCAGTGAACTGGGAGGATTACAACATTTTATAAGATCATGACAGGTAGTCTTTAACCCTCAAAGCGCCAGAGCAATTTATCTAGTCTTATTTACCTCGAGAGACTCTCCAAACCTGTCTCCAAATCCTAGCAAGGGGATTACCACCGTACAGAAATGGAATGTCCATAATATGGAAAGAGCAATGCAAGGTGTTTTTTTAATTCAGTAGTTTCAGTAAAAATACAGAACAATCAGTAGCATCTGATGCATTTCGGGTTATACAACCTTAGTTATAGTGCACTATTCACTATGACTAAGGGTGTATAACCCGAAATGCATCAGATACTACTGATTTCTCAGAATTTTGCAGGGCCAGAGACCGACTCTCCCCCTGCCTGTCCTGGGGTCCTCCTGAGTCCAACCATCGCCGCTGTCCCCCCTGCCTATCCTCTGGCCAGAGGCCGCCGCCCGCTTCTCTCCCCTGCCGGTCCTTAGTCCAACCGCCGCCGCTGCCCCATTGCCTCCCTCATCCCCGGTTTTATAATTACCTGTTCCCGGGGCCCACGCTACTTCTGGCTCCGGCAGCATCCCGAGCTGTCACTGTGCCCACTGATGGTGACGTCGCGTTGAGGATGCCGCAGAGCCAGAAGTAGCGCGTACCCCGGGCCCAGGGAACAGGTAATTATAAAACCGGGAATGGGGGAGGCAATGGGGCAGCGGCGGCGGCGGTCTCTGGCCGGGGCGGTGTGGTGGTGGGGGGGCGGTGCATTATCTGATTTTCGGCAAGGTAATTGCCGATACCGATAATGCCCAAAATCGTGAATATCGGCCGTTAATATCGGCCAAACAGATAATCGGTCGATCCCTAGTTTGGACTGTGCACAGAGGAAGCCACGATCAGACATCTTATCCCCTATCCTATGGATAGAGGATAAAATGTCTAGGGGCAGTGTCTGACAAGGGGTAAAGCTTGTCATGTGATAGGGGCATGTTAGAATTTGTGATCAGTTGAAATCTAGAATGAAATGGGGCTCAGCTCATGAAAGCAAAGTAAGAATTGTATAGATTTCATTAAACTGTTTGATACTTTCTGAAAATCCATATAACAAGCACTCTGCTTTTATGAACGTAGCTGAGCACAATAAAAAAAAGTTCCCAATCAAGCACTTCTGCCCCGAGCCGTTTCTATTTATGCCCCTGGGTGGAGCCCATGTTCCCATCGCCAGAATCTTCCTGATGTCCCTACATAAGATACATTCACACGGGTGGATTACCTGCAGAATTTCCGCAGCCTATTGTCTGCGGATAATCCTCAGCGAATTTTGCTACCATTGACTTCAATGGGTCAGCAGAAAATCTGCAATAGAGGCAAATTTGCAGATTTTCCTTCGGACCCATTGAAGTCAATGGTAGCAAAATCCACTGCGGATTTTCTGCAGCAAATACGCTGTGGAAATTCCTCAGGTAATATGCCCGTGTGAATGTACCCATAGGCTAAGTTTCTACTTGTTTTTTTGTGGCCCAAAAAAACGCCAGAAAAAAACGCCACAGCATTTTCCTTTGTTTGGCGTTATTTTCATGCGTTTTTTCTGGCATTTTTTTTGCCTTTGAGTAGAAATTGCATTTTTGGCCCCTTTGACGTTTTTCAAAATTTGTTGGGTACCAAAAAAACAAACAAAGAAAAAAGGACGCAGTAGTGATGGGAAAAAAAATGTATTTAACGAAACTTATATTTTTTATAAAGAAATTTTATAAATGTTTAATAAAGTGTGTTTCATTTTTTTCCCCTCAATTTTTTACATTTTTTAGGTAGTGCTACTACTCCCAGCATGGAACAGACTGTTCCATGATGGGAGTAGTAGTTCCTGTACTAATAGACATATCTCCCCGGGTGTCACTTCTGAAACCCGATGCGATCGTCCATAATATAGCAGAAATGCGGGGAGGCTTTATACAGTGCTCACATCTCTGCACTATACTCCAGCCGGCCAGTGATGTGAATAGAAATTCCCATCACTCATTCATATTTTCTGAGTGTGGATTGGCCGGATGGTTGCAGCCAATCCTCGCTCTAAGAGGGAAATATGAACGAGTGATGTTCTATTCATATCACTGGGCGGCTGGAGTATAGTGCAGAGATGCGGAGCGCAGGAGAAAGCCACTTTCTCCTGCGCTCTGCAGCTGGGGGCTGTAGTAACTGCATTAATAGACAGATCGCAGTGAGTGTCACTTCTGAAACCTGTTGCAATCTGTCTATTAATTCAGGTACTAAAGCTCCCAGCAATGAGCAGAGTGTGCTCCGTGTTGGGAGCAGTAGTACCTGCAGTTAACAAAAGATCACAGCGGATGTCACTCCTGACACCCGCTGTGATCCTCCTGTATAATGTATAGATGCAGCCAGCTGCTCTACTATGGTCCACTGCACTGATGTATAAATACACCTATTCATATTTCCCAGCTGTGATTGACTGGAACCATCTGACCAATCACAGCTCTCTGGGGGAAATATGCATAGGTGTATAACACTCACGTTTCAGAAGAGAGGAACACTGGTGGATGTGGATCCTCTGGACCTATGTGGCAGATGACTCGGACCGTACCAGAGCCCGCCACAAAGCGGCATGGACTTGCTGCGGCAGGTGGCACCCAGGTCGCTACCCCTGGCACGGCTCGACCACACAGGCGACTGAGGAGATGTGAGGCACAGGAGGGATAAGGCAGCTCATAGTCAGGATAGCAGAAGGTCAGGGCAGGCGGCACAGTAGCGTAGTCAGGAACGTAGTAAATGGTCAGTAGGCAGGCGGCAAGGAGCAAGGTCAGGTCACGGAGCAAAGGATCAGATACCCGGCAAGGCAATAACAGAAATGCTTTACTCAGGCTCAAGGAAACAAAGATCCGGCAGGGAAGTGAGGAGGGTGGAGGAAGTTATCAATGAGCCACAGGTGAATTACAATAATGAGCGCACTGGCCCTTTAAATGTTAAAGCTCTATGGGATGCGTGCACCCTATGGGATGGGGACACGTGTGCGTCTGAGCAGAGAGGAAGACGCGGGGCAGGAGAAACACCCGGTAAGTGACAGACTGGGGCTCGCACACTAAATTTTTATTATTGTCGGCTAAATTTTTAGTGACCTGCCCGCCCACATAAATTGATCTCTATTTTAAAGATTTATAAAAATTTCGTTATAAAAAAAGAAAAATTTCAGTAGATACAATTTTTTCCATCACTACTGTATCTTTTTTTTTATTTTTTTATGGAATCCTACGAAATTTTATAAAAAAAAAAGGTATCTCCATCACTTTTTTGATGGAGAATAAAGTCCAAAAAAGAATAAAAACCGCCTGCAAAAACGCCAAAGTTAAAACCCACATGTCGTTTTTCTTTGTGTATATTTTACTCCCATAGACTTCTATGGGAGAAAAATGCCATGATTTTAGGGTAAAAAACGCCATGAGCTCAACATGCTGCGGCTTTGCAAAACCGCCAAGGAGCTGAAAAGCGTTAAAAAAAGAGTGAAAAAACACCGAAAGGATTGAAAAAAAATGGCAAACTGAAAAACACAAAGCGGAAAAACAATTTTGCGATTTCTCATTGATTTATAGCTAACATCAGGCGCACGGGGGCCGTTTTGGCATTTATTTTGGGAAAAACACAGACACAAAAAAACAAGTAGAAACTTTGCCTTACACGTTAAGTGTTGTGTGATTTGTTGGTGTTATACTTTGTACAAAATACATTCCTTCTAGATTTTTTTTTTAGATCTTTGTAAAATTTTCAGTTTGCTTTGGAAACTGTTTTGGCAAGAAAACAATACTGAATGTACTGGGAAAAGGCCAAGAACTTCCCATGCCAAAACATTCACGAAGAAAATGTTCTCTCCATGTTAAGGTCACTATTATTTCTGCTCCAAAGCTTAGGCAGAGGCATAACATACTTAACACTTGAAGAAGATGGATCTTACCTGGTTTGTATCCCTGCTCCTGGCTCTGATCATTTCATGGTTTATCTACTCCACATGGGATTCCATATACAGAAGACGTAACTTACCTCCAGGACCTACACCCTTGCCTATTGTTGGAAATGTCCTGCAAATAAAGAGAGGAGAGATGGTCAAATCCTTGATGGAGGTTAGTTTTAAGGGAATGTTCTGAAAATTATACTAATTTTGGGTGGAAAAAAAATGTAAGTTACATCTAGGTAATAAGCTTTTAGTGAGAGACCCAAGCTGGTCCAGAAGTCCACCATACCAATACCATATGCCCCCTCAGAATTCTTGAATACATCTCTTTTTTGACAACCACATTGAGATTCTCAATTCCCCTGCTATCTCACTTATAGATAGATTTATTCCAAAACTAGCGCCACCCCTGTGCTCAGGTTGGGTGTGGTATTACAACTCAGCTCCATTCCCTTTAATAAAACAGACACCCTTTAAGGCAAAATCTGCTGATCATCCGAGGTAAGAAAGAAGCATTGCACTCACCGATACCTTCGCATATTTCTTGAAAATCATATCATATAAAGATCAACAAAATTCGTTGTCAGACGCCAAGGGAGGGATGGTGCGGGTGCAGGGGCGTAACGCCCCTGCACCCGCACCATCCCTCCCTTGGTATCCGACGCTAATTTTTGTTGATCTTGATATGAAGTGATCCTCAATTAATACGCAAAAGTAACGGTGAGTGCAATGCTTCTTTCTTACCTCGGATAATGCTTTTTAATAGTGACTGTAGTATAGTTTTGTATATTCATGATGTTGTCACACCAAGAATTTGAGAAAGGGAAAAATAGCGCTTTCTCTAGAAGCTATGTTTTTGCTAATATGGCCGTATTTCAACCCCTAAAAATGTGTCCACTACCCTGAGCATTGGGAATAAGTGCCAGATCACACGTAAAGGGGGAGAATTCCATTCTCAATCTAGAGTACAGGGCACAGCAATAGGTCAGCACAAGGACTTTTCGTTGGTTATGGGGCTAAAGTTGGTCCTATACAAACGATGGGTGTGGGTCACTGCGTGGTCCACTGATCTTCATGTATAAAAACTATTTGTTACCTTGTGATGCGAACCACTTTGTGCGTATGTAGTTTTTTTTTTTCCAATTTAAAGTTTATTGAAAACATATTTCGATAATTGACACAAGGTATCAACAATACAAAGTAAAACACTGTGCATAAAAGGCAAAATCGACAAAAGTTGGAAAATACAACTTGTAGCAGAGTAAAACAAAAAGAACAGTGTTAGGGGATTGACATCCCCGGGGTGGATGGGGTCTCAAATGAACATGTGGTCGTACGTCCTTGGTCCTCGTCAGCATCATAGGTCCCAGCCGGGACAGGTCCCCAAAGGGATAGGATAAGGACCACATTCAAATAGGAAGAGTAAACAGAGCTGTTAGTTGGGTGTCTCAAAAGGGGGTCCAGCAGGAGCTCCAAAAAAAAAAAAACCACATAAACTATACGTGAAAAGGTACAGCAAGTCAGCAATAGGGTGCATAGAAATAGAGGTACAGAAAAGGAAGAAAATGGAGAGAGAGAAGGGAAAAGGGAAGTATAGGGGGGGGGGGAGAGGAGAAGTGAGGAGATGTATCTAGATAGGATCCACAGGGTCACTGGGTTCTAGGGACTGTACCTGCAATCCGGATCCGCTCCGCACCCCTACGACTAGCAACCGGCTGTAGAAGTCAGGGCAGTACTGATGTGTATGTATTTTTATATCGTTTGTGCCACATGTTTTTACAGTATTTACACACTATTTGCATCCTGTGCTCATTACCATTGATATAGGGGTACACATTCATTGCTTTTCTATAGTGTCTTGCTCTGTTTATAGTTATTTGATTTGCCTTTTTTATGAACAGACCCAGAGCACTTTGGGTACAGCTTATTTTGTTTGGCTCCCTTCAGAATTTCTGTATACCGATGTAGCCACGGTTCTCTTGAATGTGTCAACCCAACAGAGCAAAGTATCGTGTTGGGATATCCTAATGCACCAGAGGTGATGATGAGAATGAGGAATATTATAATTATCATTATTATTATTTATTTTTATCCTGGTTCCAGTAGCTGAAAAAGTAATGTTAAAATGATGTTTGTCTGTTGCATGCACACACAAAAAGATTGATTAGATCCCAAAAACTCCTCGGTGCATTATTTGTTATCAATGAGTGTTCTGAGACAGTGAGAGGAACTGCGGTCGGGGGCCGCTATATTTTGTCCAAGGTACCTGTCACGTGTAGCAACCAGGTTTTTAGAAGGAGCATAATAGGAAAAGCTGGGTGATATATGGTCAATACAGGAAAGAGCAAAACTTAGTTTGCTATGGACTTCCTATTTTAAGCATGGATTTTTATGGTATGGTGTCCATTTTAGGACATCGTCAGTTGTCAGTCGTAACTCCGTCCCGCGTCTGGCGAAACGGCGTCCCGCCTCCTCCCTCTGACCAATGTCTGTCAGTTATCAGCCACAACTCCTTCCCCTGTCAGGCAAAACAGCGTCCCGCCTCCTCCCTCACACCAATCACCGTCATCCATCAGCCAAAACTCCGTCATCCCTCAGACGAAACTTCCTGCCCCATAGCAGAGCCGAAACTGTGAAACTTGCACGTGTACTACAGACACTACATGTGCTACAGAGACTGTATAGCAGAGTTGACACTGAATAGCGTGTACAGCAGAACCCGTATAGCAGAGAGCCCACACTGATTCGGCCTTGCTATACGGCAGAAAGTTTTTCGTCTGAGGGATGAGGGAGTTTTGGATGAGGGAGTTTCGGATGACTGACGACGGAGGAGGGAGTTGTGGTTGATGACTGACTGGAGATTGGTCTGAGGGAGGAGGTGGGACGCTGTTTTGCCTGACGTGGGACGGAGTTACGGCTGACAACTGACGATGTCCTAAAATGAATGCCGTATTATGATATGAAAGGCAATATTGGCAGTTTCATTCTGCTTACTGGGCCAAGCCAGGTTTTCAGATGAGCCCTGATCAGCACAGGTGCTGATTTCAGCTGGTTACTGGGTATTTAAACAAGCTTAAAGGGGTATTCCGCCCCTGGCATCTTATCCCCTATCCAAAGGATAGGGGATAAGATGTTAGATCACCGCGGTCCTGCTACTGGGGACCCCGGGGATCACCACTGCGGCACCCCGCTATCATTACTGCACAGAGCGAGTTCGCTCTGTGCGTAATGACGGGCGATACAGGGGCCGGAGCAGCGTGAAGTCATGGCTCCGCCCCCCCGTGACATCACGGCCTGTCCCATGCAAGTCTATGGCAGGGGGCGTGACGACCACCATGCCCCCTTCCCATAGACTTGTATTGACGAGGGCGGGCCGTGACATCACGAGGGGCGGAGCCGTGATGTAACGATGCTCCGGCCCCTGTATTGCCCGTCATTACGTGCAGAGCGAACTCGGTCTGTGCAGTAATGATAGCGGGGTGCTGCAGCAGCGATCCCCGGGGTCCCCAGGAGCGGGACCCCGGCGATCTGACATCTTATCCCCTATCCTTATCCCCTAGGGGCGGAATACCCCTTTAAAGCTTTTCTACTAGGTAGGCTGAGAGAAACCAGTCCCTAAGATGGGATTTATACTCTAAAAGGCTGCAACCTCAAAAAGTAGACTTTGTGAGAAGTGCGAGGGGTGTGAGGTAACACCTAGCTTGTTTTGATGAATGGCCAATGGTTGGCCACCTGTTTAATGAGGGCCACATAAAGTGCTTAGCTAGTGGTGAACAAGCAGGGTTTTACATTTTTCCGCCAATGCAAAAATTATTATTATTATTTTTTTTTACAATAAATTGCAGGAGAAGCTCTGTATTTTAACTGTGTCACTGTCTCTGACTGGTGTTTTATTTTATATCATTTTCTCATCTCTACCGAGCTAAAATCCCACAGTGTATTTACTGTAAAATATACATACAGATGTGTTATAATATGCTAGTCTACATGTGGCCAGCCAGTGGTTGTGATGTGGATTGTAGAGTGTTTTTTTAATGGAATGCTGTTATATTTTATAGCATTTGTTGTTATATTGTACAGAATTAGTTGTTATATTGTATTGATGTTTTATGATATGTTTATGCTCTGCGTGTCTATGTGATGTGGATTGCAGCCTTGTTTTTTTAGCATGTTGTTATATTGTATTGAATTGCAGTACATACTACATTACATAGGGCTAACTTAGCTTTCAGCTCGCCTCAGCATGCTAAGAATGATAATGCACTGGCATCACACAGACAGATCTAGTAAGTATCACTTGAATAGTGCAAATCACTAACCAAGAAGTATCTTCGACTTTATAGTTTATGGATGTATTCACACGTACAGTATCCTGCACATATTTCATGCACAAGATTGGAACCTGCAGACTTTATCCTGCAGATTTCAGTGTAAACTAACTGACTGGACACAGCATAAAATCTGCAGCATCAAATATGAGCAGGATACTGTATGTGTTAATAGATGCCATACAAAGAAACCTATTTAGCTAAAAACACACACAATTATACATTTAATTGTGCATTGTTTAGAGCAGTTTTTCCCAACCAGTGTGCTTCCAGGTTTAGACATACAACATTGATGAGTGTTGCGTTATTTTGAGGGGACACAACATTAAACACTGTTATGCAGGCCGTGCACTCACTACTTTACATTGAAGCAGAGGGTCATTTCTTCAGTTTTGAAAAGATAGAATAAAAAATTTACAAAAATGTGGGGGGTGGACTCACTTATGTGAGAAACTGTGTGTGTGTATATAGGATGGACTCACTTATGTGAGAAACTGTGTGTGTGTGTGTGTGTGTATAGGATGGACTCACTTATGTGAGAAACTGTGTATGTGTGTATAAAGGATGGACTCACTTATGTGAGAAACTGTGTGTGTGTGTATATAGGATGGACTCACTTATGTGAGAAACTGTGTGTGTGTATATAGGATGGACTCACTTATGTGAGAAACTGTGTGTGTGTATATAGGATGGACTCACTTATGTGAGAAACTGTGTGTGTGTGTGTGTATATAGGATGGACTCACTTATGTGAGAAACTGTGTGTGTGTGTGTGTGTATATAGGATGGACTCACTTATGTGAGAAACTGTGTGTGTGTATAAAGGATGGACTCACTTATGTGAGAAACTGTATGTGTGTGTGTATAAAGGATGGACTCACTTATGTGAGAAACTGTATGTGTGTGTGTATATAGGATGGACTCACTTATGTGAGAAACTGTGTATGTGTGTATAAAGGATGGACTCACTTATGTGAGAAACTGTGTGTGTGTGTGTATATAGGATGGACTCACTTATGTGAGAAACTGTGTGTGTGTATATAGGATGGACTCACTTATGTGAGAAACTGTGTGTGTGTGTGTGTATATAGGATGGACTCACTTATGTGAGAAACTGTGTGTGTGTATATAGGATGGACTCACTTATGTGAGAAACTGTGTGTGTGTGTGTATATAGGATGGACTCAATTATGTGAGAAACTGTGTGTGTGTGTGTGTGTGTGTATATAGGATGGACTCACTTATGTGAGAAACTGTGTGTGTGTATAAAGGATGGACTCCCTTATGTGAGAAACTGTATGTGTGTGTGTATAAAGGATGGACTCACTTATGTGAGAAACTGTGTGTGTGTGTGTATAGGATGGACTCACTTATGTGAGAAACTGTGTATGTGTGTGTGTATATAGGATGGACTCACTTATGTGAGAAACTGTGTGTGTGTGTAGATATATATATATGATGGACTCACATATGTGACAAGAAACTGTATATATCAGGAGTGGACTCACATATGTGAAATACTGTATATCCTCTTAACCCCTTCATGACCCAGCCCATTTTCACCTTCATGACCTGGGCATTTTTTTTAAATCTGACCACTGTCACTTTAAACATTAATAACTCTGGAATGCTTTTACTTATCATTCTGGTTCCGAGATTGTTTTTTCGTGACATATTCTACTTTATGTTATTGGTAAAATTTCACTGATATTTGTATCCTTTCTTGGTAAAAAATCTAAAAATTTCATGAAAATTTTGAAAATTTAGCATTTTTCTAACTTTGAAAGTCTCTGCTTGAAAGGAAAATGGATATTCCAAATAAATTACATATTGATTCACATATACAATATGTCTACTTTGTGTTTGCATTAAAAAATTTACAAGTTTTTACTTTTGGAAGACACCAGAGGGCTTCAAAGTTCTGCAGCAATTTTCCAATTTTTCTCAAGATTTTCAAAATTGTAATTTTTCAGGGCCCAGTTCAGGTTGGAAGTGGATTTGAAGGATCTTCATATTAGAAATACCCCATAAATGACCCCATTATAAAAACTGCACCCCCCAAAGTATACAAAATGACATTCAGTAAGTGTTTTAACCCTTTAGGTGTTTCACAGGAATAGCAGCAAAGTGAAGGAGAAAATTCTAAATCTTCATTTTTTACACTAACATTTTCTTGTAGACCCAATTTTTTAATTTTTACAAGGGGTAAAAGGAGAGAAATCACCCTAAAATTGGTAACCCAATTTCTCTTGAGTAAGGAAATACCTCATATGCGTATGTAAAATGTTCGGCGGGCGCAGTAGAGGGCTCAGAAGGGAAGGAGCGACAATGGGATTTTGGAGAGTGAGTTTTTCTGAAAGGGTTTTTGGGGGGCATGTCCCATTTAGGAAGCCCCTATGGTGCCAGAACAGTGGACCCCCCCCACATGTGACCCCATTTTGGAAACTATACCCCTCATGGAATTTAATAAGGGGTGCAGTGAGCATTTACACCCCACTGGCGTTTGACAGATATTTGAAACAGTGGACTGTGCAAATGAAAAATTTTATTTTTCATTTTCACAGACCACTGTTCCAAAAATCTGTCATACACCAGTGGGGTGTAAATGCTCACTGCACCCCTTATTACATTCCGTGAGGGGTGTAGTTTCCAAAATGGGGTCACATGTGGATATTTATTGTTTTGCGTTTGTCAGAACTGCTGTAACAATCAGCCACCCCTGTGCAAATCGCCTCAAATGTACATGGTGCACTCTCCCTTCTGGGCCTTGTTGTGCGCCCCCAGAGCACTTTGCGCCCACATATGGGGTATCTCCGTACTCAGGAGAAATTGTGTTACAAATTTAGAGGGTCTTTTTTCCCTTTTACCTCTTGTGAAAATGAAAAGTATGGGGCAACACCAGCATGTCAGTGTAAAAAATTATTTTTTTTTACACTAACATGCTGGTGTAGACCCCAACTTCACCTTTTCATAAGGGGTTAAAGAAGAAAAAGCCCCCCAAAATTTGTAAGGCAATTTCTCCCGAGTACGGCGATACCCCATATGTGTCCCAAAACTGTTGCCCTGAAATACGACAGGGCTCCAAAGTGAGAGAGCGCCATGCGCATTTGAGGACTAAATTAGGGATTTGCATAGGGGTGGACATAGGGGTATTCTACGCCAGTGATTCCCAAAAAGGGTGCCTCCAGCTGTTGCAAAACTCCCAGCATGCCTGGACAGTCAATGGCTGTCCGGCAATACTGGGAGTTATTATTTTGCAACAGCTGGAGGCTCCGTTTTGGAAACAGTAGCGTACCAGACGTTTTTCATTTTTTTGGGGGAGGGGGGCTGTGTAGGGGTATGTGTATATGTAGTGTTTTGTACTTTTTATTTTAGGTTAGTGTCAGTGTAGTGTAGTGTTTTTAGGGTACAGTCACATGGGCAGAGGTTCACAGCAAGTTTGCCGCTGGAAGTTTGAGCTGCAGTGCAAAATTTGCGCCATCTCAAACTTGCAGCACTCACTGTAAACCTCCGCCCATGTGAGTGTACCCTGTACATTCACATTGGGGGGAGGGGGCAAACATCCAGCTGTTGCAAACTCCGAGCATGCCCTTTGGCTGTCCGTGCATGCTGGGAGTTGTAGTTTTGCAACAGCTGGAGGAACACTGGTTTGGAAACACTAAGTTAAGTAATAAACTTTCAAGTGTTTTGCAACCAAACTTAGTGTTTCCAAACCAGTGTGCCTCCAGCTGTTGCAAAACTACAACTCCCAGCATGCATGGTCTGTCAGTGCATGCTGGGAGTTATAGTTTTGCAACAATTGCAACAGCTGGAGGCACTGAGGTAGGAAACGGACAATGTTTTCCAACTAGTGTGCCTCCAGTTGTTGCAAAACTACAACTCCCAGCATGCCCAGACTGCTGGAAGTTGTAGTTCGGCAATATCTGAAGGATCAGATGTTGCCGAACTACAACTTCCAGCATGCTTGGGCAGTCTGGGCATGCTGGGAGTTGTAGTTTTGCAACATCTGGAGGTCCACAGTTTGGAGACCACTGTATAATGGTCTCCAATCTGTGCTCTTCCAGATGTTAGAGAACTACAACTCCCAGCATGCCTGGACAGACTGAGCATGCTGAGATTTGTAGTTTTGCAACATCTGGAAGAGCACAGATTGGAGACCATTATACAGTGGTCTCCAAACTGTGGACCTCCAGATGTTGCAAAACTACAACTCCCAGCATGCCCAGAAAGCCAAAGGCTGTCTGGGCATGCTGGGAGTTGCAGTTTTGAAACTCTCAGAGGCAGCAGTGAGATCGCTTTACGGCGATCTCACTGCTGCCAATGAAGATGCCGCACTGCTGCCGGAAAGTCACCTCCGGGACGCAGCGCAGCCGGGACCGCATGGAGGACGCCGGGACCGCCGGGACCGCTCGGGACACCGCTCGGACGGGTAAGTGATGTCGGGGGACGGGTCAGGGACACTTAGCAGAGCGGTGTGTGTCCCGATCCCCGTGATCGGAACTCACACACCGCGCTGCTAAGTATTCTGATAGCGAAACGCTGATATCAGCTAGTCAGATTTGACCAGCTGATAGCAGCGATCGCTGGGGGGGGTGGGGGACGAAACCCCCCGTGGTCGCACGGTAAGATGGCTGGCTATCAGTGATAGCCACCATCTTTCCGGGCGCTGCGGGGTGCCGCGAGTAGCGGCAGTAATGTCCATGACGTACCTGTATGTCATGGGTCGGGAACACCTTGCCACCCATGACGTACAGGTATGTCATAGGTCGGGAAGGGGTTAACAACACAGGGAAGCAATTTACAGTATGTAGGATGGATTGTAGAAATCAGTCACAGCTGAGCAAGTACCCTTCTGCAATCACTTTACTCTTTGTAGGCTTCCCGTTACAGTTAGTGCCAAGGGAACCATAATCTACATCACATAGTATTTATAGCATTACTGTCTTTTAAAACAACGTTACGCAGATCCAATTATGATCCCATTGGGTCTACATCCAAAGACCTGCTCTGATTGTATGTAATAAACCATGAAAATTTGTGGCATCGCTGTTCACTCTCTGGTCGGCCAGCAGATCTGAACTTTTCTCTGCATTACCGCCTATAAGGGAAAGGTTGGATCTGATTGACTAATTGGGGGTGAGCTGCGCGCTGCCGTGAACTTTCCCCGCTGATAACTTGTGATCACAGCCGGTATCAGGAGACCAAGTGCAATAACAACTTTTGAAATGTCTGGGCAGCATGTCAGAAGTTATTTTCATTAAAAACAACAGTTTAAGTGCTTTTTTTTTTTTAGCAGGTACGGTATACTGGCAAGGGAAGACTCTAGACATATTTTACATATTTGAGTGTTGCTAATGGTAATGGATACAGTTCAAAGTAGTCTATTCTCTACCAGGAAGGGCCTATACAGGTTGGCTAACTGTGATGTAGATTGTGGGTCCTTTAGCACTAACGAAGAGTTAAGTGATTGCAGAAGAGTACTATCTCAGCTAATTAATGAAGGAAGAGAATGTCAGAACAGAAAGCATGCTTTGAGGAAGAAAGGGTATTATTTATAAAAGATCCTTATTAACACAATATAATAACAATCTATACTCCACTCAAGAAAAATCCCCCTTATAGGAAATAGCAACCCATCATTAACCCCTTAAGGACAAAGCCCTTTTTCACCTTAAGGACTGAGCCCTTTTTCGCAATTCTGACCACCGTCACTTTACAAATTAATAACGCGAAAACGCTTTTACCGAATATTCTGATTCTGAGATTGTTTTTTTCGTGACATATTCTACTTTATTTTAGTGGTAAATTTTCGGCGTTAATTGCATCCTTTTTTGGTGAAAAATCCCCAAATTTCATGAAAATTTAGAAAATTTTGCATTTTTCTAACTTTGAAGCTCTCTGCTTGTAAGGAAAATGGATATTCCAAATAAATTTTATTTTTCTTCACAAACACAATATGTCCACTTTATGTTGGCCTCATAAAATGGACATACTTTTGCTTTTTGAAAAAATTTGAGGGCTTCAAAGTAGAGCAGCAATTTTCAAAAATGTCATGAAAATTGCTAAATCTGAAGGGACAGATGTTACAGAACTACAACTCCCAGCATGCCTGGGCAGTCGAGGCATGCTGAGAGTTGTAGTTTGGCAACATCTGGAGGGCTACTGTTTGGGCACCACTGTAACAGTGGTCTCCAAACTGTGACCCTTCAGATGTTGCAAAACTACAACTCCCAGCATGCCCAGACAGCCTTTGGCTCTCTGGGCATGCTGGGAGTTGCAGTTTGGCCCCCCTAGTGTTTGCCACAGTAAAGATTGATTTACTTTCACTTTCAATTCCCCCCTCCCCCCCCCCCCCCCCCCCCCCAACGTCGATTCCCTACCTGATCAGGATCCTGCAGGCTCCAGCGAAGATCCCAGGTCCCCAGGCATCTTCTCCTGCAGGTACAGCCTCCATCTTCTTCCCAGAGCCCCTCGACATCCAGGGGCGGGCAGAACGGGGGGTTGCCATGGCAACCCCCTGTCCTGCGCTGCCATTGGTCAGAACTCCGTTCTGAGTAATGGCAGGGGATAGGAGTAGATCGCAGCTTTGCGACCTCACTCTTATCCTTTAGGCTGATCGGGGTTGTTGCTGACAACCCCGATCAGCCCTATTTTCCGGGTGATCGGGTCACCAGAGACCCGATCAGCCCGGAATTGGAGAAAATTGCATGTCTGAATTGACATGCGATTTTCTCCGATCGCCGACATGGGGGGGTCTCAGGACCCCCCTGGGCGATGTGCCAGGGTGCCTGCTGAATGATTTCAGCAGGCATCCGGCTCCGGTCCCCAACCGGCTAGCGGTGGGGACCGGATTTCCCACGGGCGTATGGATACGCCCTCGGTCCTTAAGGACTCGGAATGCAGGGCATATCCATACGCCCTGTGTCCTGAAGAGGTTAAAAAATAGTGCCCTTTCCTTAAAAGGGTATTCCGGCTTTATACATCTTATCCCCTATCCAAAGGAAGATGTATGATCGCAGGGGTCCAACCGCTGGGGACCCCCGCAATCTGGGTGCAGCCCCTGGCATTCTGTGTCGGGCGCTGCCTTCAAGACGGGGACGTGACATCACGGCCATGCCCCCTAGTGACATTACGCCACGCCCCTCCATTCACGCCACACCCTCCATATACATGAATGGAGGGGTGTGGCCGTGACATTGCGATCCCATCTTGGAGGCAGAGCCCAATACAGAATGCCAGGGCTGCACCGAGATCGCGGGGTCCCCAGCGGAGGAACCCCTGTGATCATACATCTTATCCCCTATCCTTTGGATAATGGATAAGATGTATAAAGCTGGAATACCCCTTTAAATGAGCACTGTCAATTAAAAAGAAAAAACTTTTGACCGTGTAGCGACATGTCAAAATTTTTGTTAAAAAAGCGAAAAGCATGCTAAGACTCAGACTCTGACCAATCAAAACTTTTCACATGTCTCTAGAACAAAAAGCTTCTCCTTCAAAATAGTGGCAGTTGGTTAGAAATAGTAATCCACCTTAAAAAAATAGTGTCCCCTCCTTAAAAATGAGTCCTTACTTACAACACATCCCAGTGAGCGCACAGATAGAACAACTAGGGAGGACATTGGGAATGCTGAGGGTTGTAGCCCTCACATTATGGGTCACAGTGGCCATGGCGGGTGGAATGCCCTCAACAAAACTCCCACACACCTTAGCCCAGTGCAGAGGGGGGGGGGGGGGGGGATGGGGGATAATTTTAATAGGATGGCATCATTAGTTCCCTATGGAGGACATTTATCATTAAATGGTGGAGGGCATGTAACAATATGGGGCCAGTACACATTTTTGTGAAATTTCACTTCAGAACACCACTATGTATAACTCCTTCTCTGCGACTTTTTACACCCATGCAACTTTTGTGTGACTTTTTGAAAATGGTCTACAGCCAGTTTTGTTAGCCATGTCTGGGCTGGTGTATTGTATTGTTTGTGGTGTAATTGAGGGCTATGAGACAAATCTGCAACTTTAGGAGACAAATCACACGCACTTCATAAATCTCTGACCACTGCAAAGTGTACCTAAGTCGGATTAGTCAAAACCCCTTTAGCAAAAAGTTGCACACTTTTAGCACAAGAGCGACAAATCTGCAACAAATTCACACCAAAGCAGTATAAAAGCTTGATAATGTCCCACTATATGTGTGCTGTTCTCCTCATATTTATTTAGCTGTCCACTGTATTATCAATTCTTCCTTCACTGTTGTTTCTGTGTATTTTTGTTTTGTTGCCATGCCATCTGCTGGCCTGAATTTGTATGCTGCATGCCTCGGCTCTTGTTAATTGTTAATAAAGTTTTTCTCTGCTGGGCATGGTTTTAGGCAGCCTGGGTCCATGTCACTTCCTGCAGCCATTTTAGTGTTGGTCTGCTTAGCTGTGTGAATGGACATTCATCATTTTGGGCTCATGAAGGCATTCGTTTTTGACCAGCAGTAGCCTCAGGAAAGACATCAACAAGACAGCATCAATACCACTGCTACCTAGGCCATTACAGTATTGTATCACTGCTTGTCGCTGTACTTGGGTCAAATAAACCCACATTGATTCAAATCCCCAATTCTACGTGTATCCATCTAACCTGAGCTTCTACCGGTCCGGTCTGCTCCACTGATTGGATACGAAGGTAGGAAAGTCACACCTCCACACCTTCAGTTACACCTTCATTCGCCTTCATGTGGGGACAGAACAGTCAAAAACTGTCTTAGGCTGCATTCACACCACGTTTTGTACATACGGGTGCCGGATCCGGCAGGGGGAGGGGCAAACCGGGCGCTCCCGTACCCCAGCCGGATCAGCCTGCGACTCCATTTACTTTAATGATGCGACCGGAGTCAAACGGTGACTGCGGTCGGCTCAGTTTTGACCTGTATGCAGTTTTGGACCGGACCTAAAACCGTAGTATACGTGACGATCAAAGTTGACCGCTGTGTCTGAAGTGGAAGTATCCCAGAAGCTCAGTCGGGCTGTTCAGGACCGCCGCAATGATCCATACCTGCCTACTCGGTGTCCGATAAACGAATGGCTGCTCCGTGCCTGAGATCCAGGCAGGAGCAGTCAAGCACTGATAACACTGATCAATAGCATGTTAATACATGCCAGTGATCAGTGTAAAAGGTCAATGTATTGCATGTTATAGTCCCCTATGGGAGCTATAACATTGCAAAAAAAGTGTTAATAAATGTTCGAATCATCCCGCTTTTCCCATAAAAAAAACTGTGAAATAAAAATAAACATATGTGGTATCGCCACGTGCGTAAATGTCCAAACTATAAAGATATATTGTTACGGCCAATGACGTATACGTAAAAAAATTCCAAAGTCCAAAATAGTGCATTTTTGGTCACTTTTTAAACCATTAAAACATGAATAAAAAGCGATCAAATAGTACGATCAAAATAAAGATGGTACCGATAAAAACTTCAGATCACGGCACAAAAAAATTAGCCCTCAACCCCCCCCCCCCACATCCCCCCCCACCCCGCCCCGTATGCAGAAAAGTAAAAAAGTTTTAGGGGTCAGAAGAGGACATTTTAAAACATATACATCTTCCTGCATGTAGTTATGATTTTTTCCAGAAGTACGACAAAATCAAACCTATATAAGTAGGGTATCATTTTAACCGAAAAATGCACTGCGTAGAGACGGAAGCCCCCAAAAGTTACAAAATGGCATTTTTTCTTCAATTTTGTCGCACAATGATTTTTTTTCCGTTTCGCTGTGGATTTTTGGGTAATATGACTAATGTCACTGCAAAGTAGAATTGGTGGCACAAAAAATAACCCATAATATGGATTTTTAGGTGTAAAATGTAAAGGGTTATGATTTTTGAAAGGTAAGGAGGAAAAAACTAAAATGCAAAAACTGAAAAACCCTGAGTCCTTAAGGGGTTAAGCTGCAGGAGAAACACCACATAGTCAGATGAGGCAGAGCTGATGTTTAAGCAGAGCTGAGCCATTACATCACAAAGCTGAATATCTCAGGTGCAGATAGATGTAATGAGCTTGCTATCAGACAGAGGAGTAGTCCACAATCCCAGTCATACACTGGAGAAGCAGACTAGTCCCAAGGGATCAGGCTAGAGGCAGAGCCAGGAAACTTGCTTGGATCTGAAACACAGCAGATCAGAACAGCAGCAGATACCTTTGCGACTAGACAAACTACACTATTGCTCAGGGACCACAGGAAGGGGGAAGCACATTTATATAGGTGGTTCCTGGCAGAGATTGGAGGGAGAGCAAAACCAGGGACATGCACGGACCCATAAAGTAACAACACACGTTCAGCTCCTATGGGGTGTGCCTAAAGCTGTCACCACCTGTGACTGTGCAGGGGAACAAATCTGGAACCTGCAGCGAAGAGGAGGAGCCGTGTGTGCAGTTTGGCCGTGGCACGCAGCTGGATGTGCTGCACACTGGCAGCTACCGACCACCAACATTACACTTCCTGCTAAGCTGTATACATAGCAGTATTTGTTGTGTCATTTCCTGTGCCCACTGGGGGGTCCTCGTATAAACTGGCTGGCCAGCCCAACATTGTTTATTCATTAAATGGACTATGAGTTGTGTATGCTATAATATTTTCCAATTTATATGCTGTTTTTTCAGTTAAGAGAGAAATATGGCTCAATATACACAGTGTATTTTGGACATCGTCCAATAGTTGTCCTTTGTGGTTACGACAACATCAAGGGAACATTAATTGACAGAGCAGAGGAATTTTCTGGTCGTGGAATGCAACCTGCTATTGATCAATATATGAATGGACATGGTAAGTTTGTCAGTATTCCATACATTTACATGTTTTACATGGAGTTGTGGTGACTCACGGTGATGGTGGGACCACGGGGTGTAGCGGTGTAGGTGGATGTGGCAAGATGGTATTAACCCCAGGGGCAAGGTGTTATTAACCCCTAATGTTCGTAACGCCAGAGTGGTTTTTAGGTACCGAAACCACCCAAATGGTATCTCCGCTATTCCAATAGCTAGGCAGTGAAAATGAGAGTCCACAACCAGGTTATGGTTTAACGGAGGCTTTACTGAGGTCAGATAGGTGTTGTTATCTTCACAGTTAGGCCAGGATCCCAGAGAGGTGGCCAGGAACACAGAAGGACCTCGCAGCTTGCTGGGACCAATTATACTTGTAATAGACTTTAGATAATTGACTTGAGGCTTGACTAGACTGTAGATAGTGACAGCAGACATAGACTTGACTTACTGGAATGACTGTAGATTTGAGGCCTTCCAGGTACTGGACACTAGCACTGAGATCTCTGGTGTTTGCTGCTCTCAGTAAAGTGATGATGGTACAAGAGAGAGAATTGTGATGGCCGCCCCCTTATATAGAGGGGGGCTGAGCCAAAGCCCATTGGTCAAGCTGCGGGTCATGTGTTAAACTGGTGCCCTCTGGGTAACATGTGATAACATAAACATAACCTGTGACACTTCACAGGTCCTTTAGACATTTACTGGAGTCCTCCAAAGGTCCTTTATACTGACTATACATTGACATACTGACTATAATCCTATTACATTAAATAAAACTATAATAACAGTCGGGGAGACACTGCAGGAGAGCCGCCAGGTCACTGAGGGACTCAACCTGACAGGGCCTAAGTGTAGTGCAGGAACATGTCCTGTACTAGGACATAACAAAGCAAATATAGATATCAGATAATGAATGGAAAAGTTTATATAGTTTATTACAAAATGTGTGTTTTTATTTATTTCTAGGAATAGTTTTTAGCAATGGCTCAAGATGGAGGGACCAGCGCAGATTTTCTCTTACAGCTCTAAGAAATTTTGGCATGGGAAAGAAAAGTATTGAGGAGAGGATTCAAGAAGAAGCCAGTTTTGTCATTGACGAGATCAAAACACAAAAAGGTAGGTAGCCATTACCTGATCACAATTAAAGGGGTACTCCACCCTAAGACATCGTATCACCTATCTAGAGGTGTCTTTTATACTGATAACAAGTTCAAACAGGAGTCATTAATACAGGTAACGTGTGGAGGACAGAGGAGACTCTTAAAGAAGAAGTTACAGGTCTGTGAGAGCCAGAAATCTTGTTGTTTGTAGGTGACCAAATACTTATTTCCCACCATAATCTGCAAATAAATTCTTTAAAAATCAGCCAATGTGATTTTATGGATTTTTCCCCTCATTCTGTCTCTCATAGTTGAGGTATACCTATGGTGAAAATTACAGCCTCTCATCTTTTTAAGTGGGAGAACTTTACGTCACGCCTCCGCCCCCGTGTGACGTCACACTCCTCCCCTCAATGCAAGCTGTCACGCCCCCTCCCGTAGGCTTGCATTGAGGGGCGGAGCGTGACGTCACACGGGGGCGGAGGCGTGATGTCACACGCCGCCAGCCTGGTGGCCGCCTGTAATCAGTCCCGGAGCGAACACGCTCCGGGGACTGATTACAAACGGGGTGCCGCGTGCATGATCCCGGGGGTCCCCAGCTGCGATCTTTTCCATATGAGAATATATCTAGAGATGTGAAGCTAACTAGATAACGGCTTCTCGGAAGATAACTGACGTCTCAATAACCTTGCATATTGATCTTTCTGTGGCTATGCTATAATTCTGCAAACAACTTACCCCAGTGACATCCTCCTCAGCTACACCACCCGAGAGAGTAAAAGTAAATAAAGTATAAATACACATGAAAACAGGGCACAACCGATCACGCCCAACTATCAGGCCCCTCAGGAACACTGTACTTCCCCCGCCCTTCCACTCTTCCTTCCATCCTGTTTTTCTTTCATCAATCTCATCCTTCCTTCTGCATCTTATTTGTTTTTGCTGCTGTTTAAATATACAGAAAAAGACACCAAGCTAATAATTCATGATTTTTTTCTATGTTGTTTTTACAGAACAGTTCATCGACCCAACCAGATTTCTAGTTCAGGCTGTCGCGAATGTAATTTGCTCGGTTGTGTTTGGAAACCGGTTTGAATACAGTAATGACAGTTTCCAGAATCTCCTGACCATGTTCGGTGCAGTGTTTAGGGATATGAGCAGTGTGTGTGGACAGGTAAGTGCCACTATTGTGCAGTACACACCTGCATCAAGTATGGCGGCCAGTCAGCTGGTAATCTCAGCAGGTATTTCTATAGCATTTGTATATATATAGTGGGTGCAGTGGTTTTACAGTAGATACACCTGAAGAGGCCGAATGAGACCTCTGCCAAAATAGAGAACACTAATGCAATAAATGTGTTAATTGGATGGGAGGAGATTTTACATTAGGACCCAGAAGGCTCAAATTACACCACTGGTGGTAGCTGAACATTAAAGGGGTACTCCACTGGAAAACATTTCTTTTAATCAACTGGTGCCAGAGAGTTAAAGGAGTAGTCCAGTGGTGACCCAGTGGTGAACAACTTATCCCCTATCCTAAGGATAGGGGATAAGTTGCAGATCGCGGGGGGGTCCGACCGCTGGGGCCCCCTGCGATCTCCTGTACGGAGCCCCGACAGCCTGCGGGAAGGGGGCGTGTCGACCTCCGCACGAAGCGGCGGCCGACACGCCCCCTCAATACAACTCTATGGCAGAGCCGAAGCGCTGCCTTCAGCAATTTCCGGCTCTGCCATAGAGATGTATTGAGGGGGCGTGTTGGCCGCCGCTTCGTGCGGGGGTCAACACCCGCTATCTGGGCCGAGAGCTGGGGCCCTGTACAGAGAGATTGCAGGGGGCCCCAGCGGTCGGACCCCCCGCGATCTCAAACTTATCCCCTATCCTTAGGATAGGGGATAAGTTTTTCACCACTGGACTTTAAACAGCTTTGTAAATTGCTTCTATTTAAAAATATTGATCCATCCAGTACTCAGTTGCAATATGCTCCACAGGAAGTTCTTTTCTTTTTGAATTTACTTTCTGTCTGATGACAGTGCTCTCTGCTGACACCTCTGTCCATTTTAGGAACTGTCTAGAGTAGGAGCAAATCCCCATAATAAACCTCTCCTGCTCTGGACAGTTCCAAAAAATGGACAGAGGTGTCAGCAGAGAGCACTGTGGTCAGATAGAAAAGAAATGCAAAAAGAAAAGAAATCCTCCACTAAAGAGAAAGCCTGCTGTCACTTAATAGTCTGGACATAACCTGCAGCTCCCATAGCAGTAAAACACTTCAGGACCACTTCGGTGCTCACATTAAACAGATACTGCAATACTCCAACACATGGAAGATAAAAAGAATGGAGCCCATCCCCTCCCCCACACCACCGCTCCTGTCCGCTCCCCTGCACATATGTTTTGTACAAGAAATAAAGAAGATATTTGATTGAAGCAAGAGATCTGGCAAATGCTCCATTCTTTTTATCTACCTTGTGTTGGAGCATCAAAAAGGAAAAGAACTTCCTGTGGAATATACAGCAGCTGATAAGTACTGGAAGAATTAAGATTTTTTTAAAGAAATGTACTAATCTGTATAACTTTCTAGCACCAGTTGATTTAAAAAAATGTATTCCAGTGGAGTACCCCTTTAAGCTTCACGACATATTTTGTGAAATGCAAGAACTCCCGCAGGTGTCCTAAGTCAAAGCTAAAATCTTGGCCATGTGATGCTAATTTGCAGTATTTACATGGGGGTGTGGGGTGATTCATTAAAAAACTGCCTTTTAGTTGCCAGTCTTAACTGTAGGTATAGTAGAGCAAGAAGTCCCAAATGTATAAAGGTATAGCCTTCATAACAAATGTGTTGCCTCTTTATATTGCCACTATATTTGTACCACAATCTATGCCAGATAGTAGCTGGCATAGCTTTCTGCAATAATTCATGTAAAGCCGAGCGCTGCGGGTCCCTCTCCTCCCCCGGAGCGCTTGCGGTGTTCGACTCCTGTTCGCAGCGCCCCGGTCAGACTCGCTGACTGAGAGCGCTGCTCTGATTCCCCCGGCGGGGATGCGATCCGCGCGACGGGTCGTGCCTGCCCGCGGGTCGCATCCCGTTCTGTTCACCTGCCCCGTCCTCCGTCTGCTCAGTCCCAGCGCACGCGGTCCCGCTCTCGAGGGCGCGCGCACGCCGGGTCTCTCAGATTTAAAGGGCCAGTACACCATTAATTGGTATCTAGCCCAATCTGTTCCTAATCACTCCCAAACACTTATAAACCCACTTCCCCTTCCTATCCTCGCCGGATTTTGTTGCCTTGTGCCAGTGAAAGCGTTTATTGTGTGCCTATTGCCTCTGAATCCAGACCCTTGCTGTTGCCCCTGACTACGAACCGTTGCCACCTGCCCTGACCTTCTGCTATGTCTGACCTTGCCTTTGTCTTGTCCTTGTGTCCCACGCCAGTCTCAGCCGCCAGAGAGGTTGAGTCGCTACCGGGTGGAACGACCTGGGGGTTACCTGCCGCAGCAAGTCCATCTCGCTTTACGGCGGGCTGTGGTGAAAACCAATAACCCCTTAGATTCCATTCCCCTGGTACGGCCTATGCCATCGCCTCACTGACACAGAGGATCCACTATCCGTGTCCTCCCCGCATACCAGTCCGGATCCTGACAATTCACTCCAAATTTTACACTGGATGCGACTGAACCTAAATAACAGAAATATCCCACTGCTGTGAATGGACACTTGAAAGTGCTTTAAAGGGGTACTCCCGTGGAAAACTTTTTTTTTTTTTTTTTAATCAACTGGTGCCAGAAAGTTAAACAGATTTGTAAATTACTTCTATAAAAAAATCTTAATCCTTCCAGTACTTATTGGATGCTGAATACTACAGAGGAAATGGTTTTCTTTTTGGAACACAGAGCTCTCTGCTGACATCATGAGCACAGTGCTCTCTGCTGACATCTCTGTCCATTTTAGGAACTGTCCAGAGTAGAAGAAAATCCCCATAGCAAATATATGATGCTCTGGGCAGTTCCTAAAATGGACAGAGATGTCAGCAGAGAGCACTGTGGTCATGATGTCAGCAGAGAGCTCTGTGTTCCAAAAAGAAAACCATTTCCTCTGTAGTATTCAGCAGCTAATAAGTACTGAAAGGATTAAGATTTTTTGATAGACGTAATTTACAAATCTGTTTTAAAAAAATAATAATAATAAAGTTTTCCACGGGAGTACCCCTTTAAGGTGAACTCTGGCAGAAGTTTTTTCTTCTAACACTGGCCATTGTGTGGGATTGTGAATCGACTAGGTCAGCAATCCACTGGGCTGCAGTAAGACATATGGGCGCTTGTGTAGACGACAGTCATGCTGCAACTTCAGGAGGACCAAGCGGTTTTGCCGTGAAACGGAGCCTTCGCTCCTCATGCTCTTCCTGAGCTTTTTTGTCCTCTCTGTCCTGATGTTTTGATGTCCTGTATCGTATAATGGAATAAAGCCTCCATGTTTGCACCGGTCATCAGGTGAGTGCTACGTTCTTTCTACATACCTGCTATTTCAGTTTTGGTTTCAATACGGGAGCACCTCCATACTGACCACTGTGAACACAGAGCTGTTCCAAATCTTACCCTAGAACACACCTCTTCAGTGCCGAGATAGCTTGCCTCTCTTTTTTTGCATAGTACAAGTAGTGTTGAGCGGCATAGGCCATATTCGAATTCGCAATATTTTGCGAATATATGGACGAATATTCATCATATCTTCGCTAAATTCGCATATTCGTAATATTCGCGTTATATGCGAAAATTTGCATATGGGCAAATTCGCATGCACGGAAATTTGCATATGCAAATTTTCACATATGCGAAAATTCATACGCCAGTCTCGCACAGTAGTATTAGAGCCTTCTTTAGACCACACAACAACAACGAACATGCTCCGGGGACTGATTTTAACTTGGGTGCTGCGTGCAAGATCACGGGGGTCCCCAGCGGTGGGACCCCCGCGATCAGGCATCTTATCCACTATCCTTTGGATAGGGGATAAGATGTCTAAGCGCCGGAGTACCCCTTTAAGTTAAGCAAGGAAAGACCTGTCCAGTGGAAAAGTTGTTGAGTTGCCCATAGCAACCAATCAGATCTCTTCTTTCATTTAGCGGAGGCCTTTAAAAAAAATAAGGTAGAAAAGACGTGGTTGCTGGATTTTATACACCTGTAGAAAGGGGACTCAATGAAATGCCTAAATTCAAGGATTAGGAGGTGTGTCCCAATACATTTGTCCATATAGTTTATCTTTCTAACCTTTTTTAGGGCTGCCTTATACTCTTAGTAACTGTATTAAAATTTCTTTGAAATATTATTTCTCAGTTGCTGGAAATGCTGCCAACAATCATGAGCTATGTACCCGGACCACACAAGAGAATAAACAAAAGCTTTGATAAACTCTCCGATTTTGTCTTGGAGCGAGTAAAGATGAATGAGGAGACACTTGATCCCAACTCACCCAGAGACTTCATTGATTGCTACCTCATCAAACAGCAGCAGGTATCTGCATTAGGCTTAGGGAGGAGTTAATGGAGGCCTATATACATATGTCTGGGGTGGGATTTGGTATGATATCCCAGCATACCCTTTGGTGTCCAGATCAGTTAAAAAAAAATCCAGCTTGTGTATAGAAGTACAGTGGGGTATGCACCAATGTGTGTCATCATGCCACAGATTGGGAAGAGAATACCAGTGGTAGAATGCATTTTAACCAGCGCATAATTTCTAAAAGTGTACCTGTCATTTGCAAAAACTTTTATATTCTGTAGATAATAACATTCTATTTACATTTGTAATATACATGGGTTACATAATGCAGGAAAAGCAGGGCTCTGTGCAGGCTCCTTGTTTGTCAATCATCCTGCTGCTTGAGTGGGGCATGTTATAGAGCTTCACTGCACAGAGCCCTGCTTGTCGTCGGTGTACAGAGCCCAGCTTTTCCTCAGTGCACAGAACCTTGCTTGTCCTCAGTGCACAGAGTCCTGCTTGTCCTCAGTGCACAGAGCCCTGCTTGTCCTCAGTGCACAGAGCCCTGCTTGTCCTCAGTGCACAGAGCCCTGCTTGTCCTCAGTGCACAGAGCCCTGCTTGTCCTCAGTGCACAGAACCCTGCTTGTCCTCAGTGTACAGAGCCCTGCTTGTCCTCAGTGTACAGAGCCCTGCTTGTCCTCAGTGCACAGAGCCCTGCTTGTCCTCAGTGCACAGAGCCCTGCTTGTCCTCAGTGCACAGAGCCCTGCTTGTCCACAGTGTACAGAGCCCTGCTTGTCCTCAGTGTACAGAGCCCTGCTTGTCCTCAGTGTACAGAGCCCTGCTTGTCCTCAGTGCACAGAGCCCTGCTTGTCCTCAGTGCACAGAACCCTGCTTGTCCTCAGTGCACAGAGCCCTGCTTGTCCTCAGTGTACAGAGCCCTGCTTGTCCTCAGTGCACAGAACCCTGCTTGTCCTCAGTGTACAGAGCCCTGCTTGTCCTCAGTGCACAGAGCCCTGCTTGTCCATACTTCCTGTATTTTGTCTCAATCGCTTTAAGACAGAATTCTTTTACCTACAATACACATTTTTCAATTACAAATATAATAATAATAGTAGTAATAATAAAAATAATGTTATAATCTCCACTGTATAAAAAGTTTTTAAAAATGACAGGTACACAAAGAACCTGTGTTTATGTCCAGTTGTTGCAGGTGGTTATAAGAATGGACTGTTTACGAGTGTTCTGTATTTATAAGTGCAGCGGTGCCTCATCATTTCCAAGCCATGTCCGATATACACATGAATGTAATACAGGCACATTGTGACATGTGTATAGGACAATGACACTAATAATGTAGAGAACCAAACACAGATCACCATAGTCCATATAATGATCATAACATCCACACATCCTACTGTTCTAATGAACCAAACTTACCGTACATCTCCATTAAGTTCTATTGCTATGCTTTAAAGCCAAATATATTGCATTTAGTACTATTTTGTAAGGTTTGGCTGATCAGACTAATTTACCTAAGTTTAGTAACTAGTTTGGGCAGGTCCATCTTGAAAGGGGTACTCCGCCGCTAGGCATCTTCTCCCCTATCCAAGGGCGGTGGTCGTGACATCAGTGGGTTCTGGCGGCAGTGGTTGTGATGTCACACCACGCCCCCTCCATTCATGTCTATGGTAGGAGGTGTGGCGGCTGTCATGCCCCCTTCCATATACATGAATGGAGGGGGCTTGGCGTAATGGCACTACCACTGCTGCCTGAACCCAGCAATGGTTCAGAACACCCGGTGCTGCGCGGATAGGGGATAAGATGCCTGGTGGCGGAGTACCAGTTTAAACAATGTTGCTCCAAAATAGAGTATTATTTTAAAATATACTGCTATACATTGTGTTTTCAGGAAAAGGACAATCCTAACTTTGACAGGGAGAACATGAAAATGACCGTACTCAACTTGTTTTTTGCTGGAACAGAAACAGTCAGCTCTACCTTAAGACATGGGCTCCTGATACTTATGAGATACCCTGAAATACAAGGTGAGTATTAAGATAGGGTTTCAGGGTGATTGAGAAATCAGGGCCAGAATGTAGCTCCAATTATACCGTCCCACATGCTCTCCAAAGTTTAACATGGAGACGCTACTCAAGCCTTGCAGTCAAGTTATGTGCATGAGCTCTATCAATTGGAATAGGGCTCACGTACTGAACTCGCTGGGTAACCAGAGGCAATCGTATGTCGGTCGTATGAGGTCCCTGCATGTGGGACCTCACCATTGGAGTGATCTTTTATTTGGTTATATAAACAGTGCACATGGCAAGAAAACAAATGATTGGAAGAGACCACATTATTGCAACACCATATGCCTTATATTAAATCTTTTACAATCTTACATTATCTGCATATTTATGAAGTATTCTGATAACAAGACATGTAACTATAGGGAGTGTAGAGGAATAGGGCCCTTGAGCCTGAGAGGGCCAAAAATACTTCTCTGCCCAAAATGAATACTCTGGTACTGTAACGAAAACAAGGGAAGTAAAAACATTATGACAGATTAAACATTTGAGCTAAGGAGCTTTAATTGATGGATGTAAACTATTTCCACCATCTATTAGGACTCTCTCTATAAATCTAGTTCTCCTATACTTGTAACTTCATCTTTTTTCTTATTACATTTCTTCCAGCTAAACTGCATGAAGAGATAGACCGTGTGATTGGGGAAAACCGATTCCCAAATACTGATGACCGTAGTAATATGCCGTATATGAATGCTGTACTACATGAGATCCAGAGATATAGTGATGTTCTTCCACTAAATGTTCCCCATACAACAACAAAAGATGTTCATTTCAAGGGATACACTATTCCCAAGGTAAGATGAAGATGAAATGCAGCTGAAAAAGCTGATAGTGTGGGAGAGCTCCGGCTGGTTGCCTGCATCACTAACGCTTACCAGTTCATGTAAACTACAACTCCCAGCCAACGGCTGTCCGGGCATGCTGGGAGTTGTAGTTTTGCAACATCTGGAGGTCCGCAGGTTGAAGACCACTATTGGGTTCAAAATCTTTATTTTTTTTAGATTTTGCACCTATAAATTGGGTGCGTCTTATACACCGGTGCGTCCTATAGGGCGAAAAATACGGTATTAGTTTCCCCTAATACTTTTTTTTATCAAAGATAATTCAAAAGTACATTTAAAAAGGGAGATGTAGAGGTAGAAGTACAGTAGATTCTCATAATAAGTTGCTCTGATGGTTCCCCAGTCTATTACTGCAGATGCTTTTTGGAGTTGGGCTTTAAGCCCATTTTGGCCTTAAGAACTCACACAATTGAATTTTTACGTTTTAATTTTTTCCTCCTCGCCTTCTAAAAATCATAACTCTTTTATATTTTCATCCACAGACTAGTATGAGGGCTTGTTTTTTGCACGACCAGTTGTCCTTTGTAATGACATCACTCATTATATCATAAAATGTATGGCGCAACCAAAAAACACTATTTTTGTGGGGAAATTTAAAAGAAAAACACAATTTTGCTAATTTTGGAAGGTTTCGTTTTCACGCCGTACAATTTATGGTAAAAATAACGTGTGTTCTTTATTCTGAGGGTCAATACGATTAAAATGATACCCATCATAACATACTCTTATATTATTGTTGTGCTTAAAAAAAATCACAAACTTTTTAACCAAATTAGTACGTTTATATTCCCTTTATTTTGATGACATCTAACTTTTTTATTTTTCCGTATAAGTGGCGGTATGAGGGCTCATTTTTTGCGCCATGATCTGTACTTTTTTTGAAATATTTTTTTTTTATAATTTGCATATAAAAAACTTTGAATACATTTTTTATAATGTTTTTTTTAATAAAATGTATGAAAAAAGTAGCAATTTTGGATTTTTTTTTTTTACGTTCACGCCGTTCACCGTACGGGATCATTAACATTTTATTTTAATAGTTCGGACATTTACGCACGCGGCGATACCAAATATGTCTATTAAATTAATTTTTTACGCTTTTTGGGGGTAAAATAGGAAAAAACGGACGTTTTACTTTTTTATTGGGGGAGGGGATTTTTCACTTTTTTTTACTTTTACTTTTACATTTTTTTACATTTTTTTTTTACACTTGAATAGTCCTGCGGGCGATACGATCATTCATTGAAATCGCGCACTGCCGCAGATGCCGAGATCGCAGGCGTCGGCCATTGCCGGCGGGTCTCTGGCTGCGATCAGCAGCCGGGATCAGCCGCGCATGACACGGGCATCGGTGTCAACAATCCAGTCCGCAGTTTAAAGCGAACACCCGCCAATAATCTGATTATACAGACTATTTAAACACTAGCACAACGTGGGGTACATCAGCTATTGAGAAAGGGGTCTCCCCGAAACGCGTCTAGCAACCTACCCAACTGCACCGATCATCTACAGGATCCATTTCCAGCCACCTATCAGTCATCCACATTTGCAATAGCTGGAACCCCCCAAACTAGAGACCACTGGGACGTGCGCTCTCTGCCACGAAAACGCCGCCCGTCTCTAACCTTTGCCTGCACACTCACTCAGCTGCCTCCGTACAGCAGGACCTCCACTGTGTCCCCAACAACCCTGAGGATTCATCATACAGACACTTTGAGCCAGCCGCCGAGCAGAGCCAGTCTGTTACACGGAGCCCAGCAGACCAGGGGCTGCCACCCGGGGAATCCATCTAGACGGAGCGGTGAGTGCTGCAGAAGCACAAAACTTCCTTGTACATCACTGTTGCAAATCGTGTGAAAAACTCGTTACAAAGACTTGATACATCTTAAGGACTTATCATTTATAGTGAATTCACTACGCTGGTTAACACACATCCAGCCTCACTACAAGACATTTATCCATAAGGTCCCATTATATGGACGGTTCACATTTTCACTATTAATAGGAATTTTAATGTTTTATTTTATTTTTCTTTCTCCAATTATATTTGCTAACATTAATTGTACCACTAGCCCATAGCAAGGGCCCTGCTTGGACTTATTATATAGTTAATAAATATTGTCTTATCTTATCTTTATCACACACTATTCTACACAAACTGACCATACACCGATTATAATTCTCATTTTATATATCTGTATACATAGAGTGTGTATTTTTATCTATAATACTCATATTTCTTATCTATCTTACTCATATTTTAGTCAACCCTGCTACCATAAGTATATACCTTGAGGTCTGCAATCTTTTGCATTTTTCTATTTGAGGGAGCCTGATGGCCGTCAAGTCCCCTCCTATAGACATGAACAGAAAGGGTGTTGCGTGACATCACAACCATGGCTGCCTGAAACCAGTGTTCTGAACATAATGTTCAGAACTCTGGGGTGCCTGCATGGAGATCATGATGGATCCCAGCAGCCAGACCCCCGCGATCAGACTTTCTATCCAATTCTATCCTATTCAATGGATAAAGAATAAGATGCCTAGGGGCAGGGTACCCGTTTAAGAGTGATACAACAATTATCATCGCATAGGAAAGATATTACACCTGTATTTTGTACCCCTAACCCCAGCTTCTACCCCATTATGTCCCGCACCCCGGTCCTTGATCAATTTCAAGCCTTGGTGGAAAAAGACCTCTACAAAATATCCCCCCAATTAAACACAATCTCAATACACATGAGAGAAAAGCACTCAGAGAACTCATGTCAGCAAAGGAAATTGTTATTCGCGAAGCGGATAAGGGAGGTGGAATCGTGGTGTTGGATAGTAAACTGTATATGCAATTAAATATGGAGATACTATCCGATACCAATACATATCGAATATTGAGGACCAATCCAACACCACAGTTCAAAAACCTCCTCTTTAATATAGTGGATCGAGGCATTAGTGAGGGTCATCTAACTACAAAAGAAGGTGATTATATTAAGGTGTCTAACCCTATTATGTCAATTTTCCATTCACTGCCGAAAATACACAAGAATACATTTCCTCCACAAATGCGACCTATAGTTGCCGGAATTGGTTCACTCAATGAGAGATTGTGTGAATGGGTAGATTCTAGACTTCTGCCGTTGGTCCCTCTCATCCCGGGTTTCCTCCAAGATACCAGAGATGTTCTGGTTGCTATGGACAACATCAAGTGGGAACCCGGGATGAGATGGATAACAGCTGATGTCTCGGCCCTATATTCGGTCATTCCACACAAGGAGGCATGTATTGCCTTGGAATGGTTTTTGTCCACATATGCTCCATACTCCGAGGATCTGCAGGATTTTATCATTTTGGTGGTTGATTATTTACTAAAACACAACTTCTTTATGTTTGATGGAATATTTTTTCTGCAGATCACCGGAGCGAGCATGGGAGCAAAATTCTCGCCCTCATTAGCAAATATCTTTATGAGTTGGTGGAAAAAGGAGTTTTTGTTTTCCCACAACAATAGTTGTAGTCAACATATTTTGTGGTATGGTCGGTATATAGACGACCTCCTGTTTATCGGGAGGTCGTCTATGCCGACTACACAGCACTTTGGTGAATATCTAAATCATAATCCTTGCAATCTTAAATTTACATTACATAGTCACGAAAATGAAATTAATTTTTTGGATTTAACATTAAGAGGTGATGTAATAAATGCCAAAATTGAGACCTCCACATACCGTAAGGAACTTTCAGCAAACTCTATATTACAGGCAGGGTCTTGTCATCCCCCCCACGTAATTAAAAATCTCCCAGTGGGGGAGATGATAAGGGCCAGACGTAATTGTTCCACTCCAGAGATCTTTGATCGTGAAGTGGATGATATATCGCAAAGATTAAGCCAGAGAGGATATCAAAAATGGTCATTAGAAAGAGCAAAAAATATTGCCAGTAAAAGAAATAGAAGCGAGCTAATATATGGAGATAACAAAAAACTTAAGCGACATATATCACAGAATCATAAAAAACCACTTATTTTTTCTACTAATTACAGCCAAAATTTTAGACAAATCTGTCAGATAGTGGAAAAATATCTGCCAATGGTAGCGAATGATAGTCATTATACAAAAATATTTGAAAATGGATATAAATATATTTCGAAAAAAGCAAAAACCATTGGGCAGTATATTTCTCCCAGTCTTTATAGTTCTACAGATAAGAAAAATTCTACCTGGTTAAAAGTGAAAGGAAATTATAAATGTGGACACCTGAAATGTATTTGTTGTACAATTATGAAAAACAGTAAAACTTTTTTCTCCACCACAACAAAAGAAACATTTAACATGTCTGGATACATAAATTGTAACACTAATAACGTGGTGTATCTAATGACATGTGAACTATGCCAAGTCCAATATGTTGGGTGTACCACGAATCCCCTGAAGGCGAGGATCAGAAAACACCTGTCTGACATTCCCCATTTCCAAACTAGACATTTATCCATGGTCAGCAGACATTGTGCAGAAAACCATGAGGGGGATTTTTCCGGTCTTAGCCTTCAGGGAATAGAAAAAGTTGCCCACACAATTAGGGGTGGAAATATTAAACAAAAACTACTGGATAGGGAAGTTTATTGGATTATAAAATTACAAACTAGGTACCCCCAAGGCCTGAATCAAAGACAAGATGTGATATTGCATTATTGAAATTATGACTCTTTATATATATTACAAATTCAGTAGTTAAAATATTTAATGTTTAAAACACACAGATAATCAAATTGAATTTATATCGCTTTATGCCCTCTGTGCAATATAATGAATATTATCTAATTATTTAGGATTAAATTATTGTCATCTACATGTGATCTTGTTCATATGAAGAAAATCCAGATAAATTCGCAACACTAACACATATGAGTCTATTTCAATATTTCGTATTCTCACATTGGTCTTCCCATTTCTCTAAGACATGGTGTTTGTCGTATAAAATTTAGCAAATTATTGCATTATATACATTTGATAAATACTTTCATATGAAATTGCTATTTTTATAAGTTATATAGTGACCATCAAATATTGGTTTATGACAAATTTACAGACACCATTATCCAATCCGTACATAAGAACCTTTTATAATTGTGAATCCCATTTAATATGGGTTTGTTTGTAATATTTGTAATTTTTAGCATGTGTTCACACAAACCATGCGTTTTTATATCACAATTGTACGGGGGATGAGCGAGTTAACTTCCAGCAACGGGTTAACCCTGAGGGTGATTTTACTCACCGGGCACACCCTTCCTGCTGGATAGAACCCTGCCTCTCTCCCTTATAAAAGAGATTCATTTGTAATGTATTGTTGTATGACTAAGGCCGCAGATTGTGGCTGAAACGCGTCACCTACCTGTCATCATGTCGTGTTACTGCTGAATAAATTATTTCGTATTGCTTGGAATCTGCGCTGGACATCTATTCATTTTTCAACATATGTCCTTATACAGGTGTTGTAGTGGGTTCATCAACTATACATCTACTGAATCTGTGTCCTAGGAGATCTATTGCCACCATTAAAGTAATTTTTTTTTTTATCTCCATGTGTCTAGGGTACCGATGTCTATCCATTGTTGTGCACTGTTCATCAAGACCCCACAAAGCTTGACTGCCCCACTAAGTTTGATCCTAACAATTTCTTAGATGACAAGGGATGCTTTAAGAAGAATGACTGCTACATGCCATTCTCTGCAGGTATGAAAGATAAAATGGCTTCTTCTTAGCAAAACTAATACATGATGGGATGGTTTATGATAAAGTTACTGCTAACCACATCATCTTTGGACAATGATACTAATAATAATTATATAATAATAAAACGTTTCACCTAAAAGTATTGTTAAAGGGTTAGAAAGGTTAGAAAAACGTGACCCCTTTCTTTGAGGCATGTCACAGAGAAAAAAATATTTGACCCCCTGCTGATTTTGTAGGTTTGCTTACTGACAAAGAAATGATTGGTCTATAATTTAAACGGGTTCTCCGGGGCTTAGACATCTTATCCCCTATCCAAAGGATAAGATGCCTGATCGCGGGAATCCCGCCGCTGGGGACCCCCGTGATCTTGCACACGGCACCCCGTTTGTAATCAGTCCCCTGAGCGTGTACGCCCCCCTATAGACTTGCATTGAGGGGGCGGGGTGTGACATCACTAGGGGACAGAGCTATGACATCACTAGCTCCCGGCACTGGCTCCAGCATTCGGAGTTGTTCCAAACGCTGAGCAGTGGAGTACCCCTTAAATAAGTAGGGCAGGGACAGGGAAAGCGTCAGAAGTGCAGATAGTCAATAGGGAACAGCTGAAAGGTTTTCTGTAAAGAATACATCATTTTGTTCAGGATCCCCCACAATTACCCTTTGTATAGTCAGCTTAGTGGGGTTGATACATCAGTCAATTTACCTTTAAAGGGGTACTCCTGCGCTTACACATCTTATCCCCTATCCAAAGCTGTCACGCCCCCTCCCATAGACTTGCATTGAGGGGCGGAGCATGACATCACACGGTGGCGCAGGCAGTGACGTCACACGCCGCCCGCCCTGTGGTCGCCCGTAATCAGACCCGGAGCTAACACGCTCCAGGGACTGATTACAAACCGGGTGCCGAGTGCAAGATCACGGGGGTCCCCAGTGGCGGGACTCCCGTGATCAGGCATCTTATCCCCTATTCTTTGGATAGGGGATAAGATGTCTAAGCACCGGAGAACCCCTTTAATGGTGGATTTGTTTGAACAGAATGGTCCTCTATAAATTAGCAAGCTATCTGGCTCCCATGTGTCTTTTATAGGTTAACAAGCTTAGATTAGACGCACTCTCTTAAAAGTAGTGCTTTTATTCTCAGCTTGTTACTTGTATACAAGACACCTGACCACAAAAGCAATGAATCCAGCTGATTCCAAACTCTCCACCATGACCAAGACCAAAGAGCCGTTCAAGGATGTCAGGGACAACATTGTAGACATTCCCAAGCAGATTGACAAGAAGTTTAAAACAGTTGGTGTGAATATTCGCAAATAGAAGAAACACAAAATAATTGTCAATCACCCTCACGAACCATCACGTAGGGCAGGGAAGAGTGAGCCCTAAGCTAACACTAAACCTTTCTCCCTGCCTAATTGCTCAACTGCTCTAATAGTGGATACGGATAACAACTGGGTGACAGTTCTTCCGAAAAGTGCAGGGAGCGTCATGGTCAACATAATGAATGGATTATGTACAAGTCAGGGACACACAGTCAAATAACCAGAATACAAAATACAACTGGAATACAAAGTAGCACAAAACAAACATTAGGTAAACATACAGTAGAATCAGGAATATAGCTACAGCCAAGAGCCTAAGAAACAAAATTAGATAAATGGCACATATAAAAAAAACATGAACAAGAATGGTAAATTATGAATTATATACAGCCAGATACATCCAGAGATGCAGGGGATGAACAAGGTAAGACTGAAGACCTGAATGCGAACACTATAGAACTCAAGAATATGCAAATACTAGAATAGGAACAGATACAAAACACTCAAAGACCCAATGGTCTGAACACAGACCAAGAACAAGAAACACACTAGACACCCAAACTCCAATCATGGAGGGACATTAATACCAAATCCAAATAGACTCCAAGCAAGAGGAGACATACCACTGTGTGAACAGGAACTAGCCTTGAAGGAAAATTAAAATCCAAAACACATCTAAACATCGGTACAGATACCAAACAGATTAATAAAAGCAGGTATGAACATACACCAACAGAGAATACATAACAAGATACTAACGAGACAGCCTAAACCAGACCAGGTTCACAAAGTATCAGAATATTTAACAAGGCTAAAAACATAACAGAACAGGATACCATAGCAAGCACAAAGTACACACACACACACAAGGTGAGACTAAAACTCAGCAGCCCTGAATACAGACTGAGCTGAGATTAAATAATCTTCTCACTGAGCTCACTATCTAGGATCAGTAACCCTTGCCAAACTAGAGAGCATGAGCACATACTAACAGGTTCACACATCACAGTGAGAACTCAAATTATTGTAGCGGAAACCCATACGAGGCCTGCTGGGCAATGTTATGAAAATGTATGCAAATTGAGGCAGTGTATGTCATTTATGGTAGAATGCAATAAACTATGTATAATTCAGAAAAACATTTTTTTTTCTTTCTTTCTGTCGCTAGGGAAGAGGATGTGCGTTGGAGAAGGTCTGGCCAAGATGGAGCTGTTCATTTTCTTGACAATGATCTTACAGAACTTCAGGCTATCACCTGAAAAACAATTAACAGATGAAGACATCCAACCCCTAATGGCTGGGGTTGCAAATATGCCAAAATTTTACCGGGTGAAATTCATCCCTCGAGTGTAATCTTTGCTAGGGATGATATGCAGAAATAAAAATACAAAACATGGGAGGGGTTCTCAATTTCATGTTGTTTTGTACTCTGTACTATGATCTTGCACATCATGTCTTACACCCCTGTGCTTTGTTAGCAAAGGTTAGCTTCTCGGATCGACTTTCTATTGTTCTCATAGTAGTATAAATGGACTGTAGCATAATGCTAATAACAGTGAGGAGCTTTACATGGGACTTTATCTCCTGTTTGGCGGATATTTTAAATTGTTATTTTTTTATGTCAGTGACAGCAGCGATGCCTATGTGCAGCGGTATTGATAGATCTCCAAACGACCCGAGGTTAGAGCCCATAGCCCTAATCATGCCCCTACCACACCCCCTGTAACACTCGTAACCATGCCCTCATCTACACCCAATCACACCCAGCCTTTTCTTTCAATATACTCACTAATACCAGCCTGTACATACAAAGATCTTACTTTCTAAGTAAAAAGAAAAGGAAGAGTATATATGTAAAATTAACATAGTATAATATATGACCTACAAATAACAACATACTATGGGACAAATATAGTCATTAAATTCAAAATCTTACTCATTATTATAATACAAAATAGATGCAAAAAAATAAAAATAAGAGACATTATATAAAAAAATAAACCCACACAAGGGAGAAAAATGAGGATGAGGTCACTGAGGAAAGGAATCTATAAATATTATAAATTCTGTAAAATGTTAACAATAAAAAAAAAGTTACTACACCTGCATTTTTCCAAAGCATTCGATGCGTTGTCACGTAAAAGATTGGTGCATAAAATGAGACGGATAGGGCTGGGGGAGAATGTGTGCACGTGGGTAAGTAACTGGCTCAGTGATAGGAAACAGACAGTGGTTATTAATAGTACTTATTCTGATTGGGTGACTGTTACTAGTGGGGTACCACAGGGGTCAGTCTTGGGTCCTGTTCTATTTAATATATTTATTAATGACCTTGTAGAGGAGTTGAATAGTAAATTTGCAATCTTTGCAGATGATACTTAACTCTGTAAAGCGGAAAACACTATAGAGGACAGTGCACTGTTACAAATGGATCTGGATAGGTTGGAAGTTTGGGCTGGGAAGTGGCAGATGAGGTTCAACACTGATAAATGTAAGGTAATGCACATGGGGAAGAAAAATCCGGGCTGGGACTATGTATTAAATGGGAGAAAACTTGGGACGACGGATGTGGAAAAGGACTTGTGAGTCTTAGTTAATATTAAATATAGCTGTAGTTACCAGTGTCGGGCAGCTGCTGCCAAGGCAAATAAAATCATGGGGTGCATCAATAGGGGCATAGATGCCCACGGCAAGGAAATAATTCTACCGTTGTACAAATCACTAGTCAGACCACACATAGAATACTGTGTACAGTACTGGGCACCAGTGTACAAGAAACATGTAGTGGAGCTGGAGAGGGTTCAAAGACGGGCAACCAGAGTAATACGGGGAATGGAAGGACTACAGTACCCAGAAAGATTATCAGAATTAGGGTTATTTAATTTAGAAAAACAAGGTTAAGGGGAGACCTGATAACTATGTATAAATATATCAGGGGACTGTACAAAGATCTCTCTCAAGATCTATTCATACCCAGGACTGTATCTATAATAAGGGGGCATCCTCTACGTCTAGAGGAAAGAAGGTTTCTTTCCTTCCACTGTATCAACTCAGTAGGGACTTATTAGGGTTATTGGTTAAACTTGGGGCGCTCTGGTGTTTTTTCAACCTTATGAACTATGTTACAATGTTACTATGTTACTAGATGGAGGACCCTGCCAGTCCGGAGGAGCAGATTTTCTACCCCCACCAGACCGGCGATGGCGGACAGGTTGCCACATCGGAGGAAGGAGGGGGGAGGCGAGAGGTCCCAGTCCAGCAGTTGAGGAGTAGGAATGTCCAGGGTAGAGCAGAAGTTTGGGAGATCCGAGTAGGAACGCAGTACTGCGGAGTGTCCATCTTTGCGGACATGCAGGGCAAGTGGGAAGTTCCTACGGTAGGAAATTTGATGACTTCGTAGAATGGCCAGAAGGGGTTGAAGCATCCGTCTCTTCTGAAGGGTGATCCAGGAAAGATCTTGATATAGCTGAATTGGGGCGCCATCAAAGTCAAAATTATGCATGGAGCAAGCCTTCACCATAATCGCTTCCTTAAGCTGAAAATCATTGACACAGCAGATGACATCCCTGGGTGGGCCAGAGGAAGACTTAGCCCAGAGGGCCCGGTGAGCCTTATCCAACTTTATCTTGTGGGAGGAGGATTCACCCAGGATAATAATGAAGATAGCTTCTCGGGTAGCAAGGAGGTCCTCATCCAGAGTGGCCTCTGTGAGGTCCTCATCCTGAGTGGCCTCTGTGAGGCCCCTGATGCGGAGGTTATTATGTCGCCCCCTATTGTCGAGGTCCTCAACATGGCTGTGTAAATCACAGAGAAAGTCCAACTGAGAGGCTGTAACTAGGCGATATACCCCTAGTCGAGTCATGAATCTCCTCCATGCTCTACACCCTGTCAGAGACATGTTGCAGGTCCTGATGGAGGGAAGAAATTTCCGCCCTGCAGATGTCCTTAACCTCCGAAATTAGTGAGCTAAAGTCCTTAGTAGGGATTTGAGAGAGGACCTGACTCCAGTCAGGGGGTGCAGAGGGAGAGACTGGGACGAGGGAGAGAAAGAGAAAGAGCGCCCCAGGATGTAGAGCTACCTGCAGGTGGTGGTGTAGCAGGTGCTGCAGAGGAGGGTACAGGGCCCCTCTGAGATGTGAAACGGGGGGCCCCCACATTCAGCTTGGAAGCAGACATGACCCTCTGAGGTTTAGAAAGACAATCCTGAGAGAGGGTAGGCAGCAGAGGTGGCACACTTAGGGTATCCTCAGGTGGCAAGAGGAGAGGGCTGTCCGTGCATGCTGGGAGTTGCTGTTTTGCAACAGCTGGATGCTCTGTTTGAGAAACTCAATTTTTTATGGGGGGCTGTGTAAGGGTTTGAGTATATGTAGTGCTTTTCACTTTCTTATCTTGTGTAGTGTAATTGTTTTTTTTCCAGTATGCCAGTACGTACACATGGTCAGTTTACAACAAGTTTCCCGCTACAAGTTTGAGCCACGGCGGATTTTCCGCAACTTAGACTATGTGCCGGAAACTTACAGTAACACAAGACCAAAACCCCACACCAAGAAAAAATTCATGGTGGGGGTACAAAACCCCTATTGGTGCACCAAAAGGGGTTTTGTACCCCCACCTTGAATTTTTTCGAGGTGTGGAGTTTTGGTTTTATGTTATTTGAATTAAACCCCAGCACCACCTCTTGCACATTTTTTGATATAGGAAACTTACAGTAAACTCGCCATGTGCTCTTGCTGTTGTATGACTACATCTCCCAGCGTACCCTGACAGCCGAAGGGCATGCTGGTAGTTGTAGTTATGCAACAGCTTGCAGGCACACTTTTTGACAGAAAAGAAGTGCCTCTAGCGGTTGCATAACTACAACTTCCAGCATGCGCGGACCGCTGAAGGGCATGCTTGGAATTGTAGTTATGCACCTCTAGCTGTTGCATAACTATGCCCAGCATGCCTTTTGACTGTCAGTGCTTGCTGGGAGTTGTAGTTATGCAAAAGCTGGAGGCTCTTTTTTCTATCAGAAAGTGGGCCTCCAGCTATTGCATAATTACAACTCCCAGCATGCACAGACAGCAGAAGGGCATGTTGGGAGTTGTAGTTGTGTGCCTCCAGCTGTTGCATTACTACAACTCCCAGTATGCCCTTTGGCTTTGCATGATGGGAGTTGCACTTATGCAACAGCAAGAGGCCCACAGCCCTCACCATCTGCTGCTGCCACCACCGGCCAGGATCCCGCCGTCGCCGATGAACACGCTGATGCCGTCACACGCTGATGCCGTCACCTAATGCTGCATAAGGGTGATTGGTGCTGTCTCGGATAGCACCAATCACTTTTTTTTTCCGGGCCATTGGGTCACCAGAGACCCGATTTGCCTGGAAATGCCGTGATTTGCTGGCGTACCACGGTGATCACCAACAAGGGGTGTCTCAGGACCCCCCTGGGCAAAGGAGTTAAGTAAGTTAGGAACGGTCCATGCTGAGTTGCCCATAGCAACCAATCAGATTGCTTCTTTCATTTTTGAAAAGGCCTCTGTAAAATGAAAGTAGTGATCTGATTGGTTGCTATGGGCAACTCAGCAACTTTTCTTCTGGACAGGTTTTGATACATCTCCCCCATATACTTTGGAGCTTGGAGTTTGAGTTTTGTTTTTATTGCGCCCACAAAGAGGCTAAAATGGATGCAACAGTACTGCTATCACTGCAGATAATACTTGTTATAACAATAGCTATTGTTTTCCTGATGTGGCACAGAGAGGTGAGCTTTTATTGTTTGCTCGGTTTTCTTTCCTCCATTAATCCTCCTTTTTCTATAGCGTCATATGAAATAATTCATGAAGAATATTTCATTCTACAGTGTTTCGCTTCCCCCACTGAAATAAGATTGGACAGAGAAGAATGGCGCCATCTTTCACCTGAAGAAGTCGCAAGCAGACAGGACCTCCTGATAAGGGCAAATATCATCAGACCGGGACAAGTCCTGTTTCCAGCGAACAACATAAATGGGCAAAGAATTTGGATCATCACTGAAAGGATGGTCATCGAGACAATTACAGCCGGGTCATACGAGGACCAGTTATAAAAATACACCACCATCTAATAATATATATATATCTACTGAATAATGTGTGCGTGTTTATATTATAGAACGCTGGGCAGACCAGGAGAAATGTATGTAGGGATGAAGTCGCTGCGGGTTCCTTTAGTGCCGGAAGTTAAAGGGGTATTCCGGGCAAAACATTTTATCCCCCTATCCAAAGGATAGGGGATAAGATGTCTCAGCAGCGGGCCCCCCGCGATCTCCCTGCAGGTTTCCGAAACTGGTGATTCAGCACCGGCATAGAATGCGGGTGCTGAAGGGAGATCACGGGAGGTCTCAGCAGCAGGCCCCACACGATCAGACATCTTACCCCCTATGCTTATGGAAATGTTGTGTTCTTAGCGCAACATCAAAAGTTGAGCAAAACCAATGGCACTTTCTTTTTTTTTGTTTTGCTTTTTACCATGAACAGTTTTATACCTTGAAGCACTTTTTTAAAATGCTCATCTTTTTAAATAAAATTTGCCGCCACCTGTGGTCACTTTAAACTTAGGGCACCATTCTAATAAAACGGCATTATTAAAAGTGGACAGCCCCTTAAAAATATTGGCAAAACATCATCTTAGTTAAAAGCATCTTATACCAACAATAAAGAATACAATTCCTCATCAGATCATATATATATATAGTCAGAGCTATAGTATGAAAACACTTATTATTCCCTTGAGTGAATCTGTAAACTGCAGGAAAATCTCCTCTGCCACTAAAATTGTCAGCCTGTTCCACCAAAATTTCCTTTACTGCTTTGTATCCATAGAGGACAACATTGGGTTATGGTCCTAAGTAGATGGTGAAGACTGGACCATATTTGTTGCCCTGCTACAATCGGAAGGAGATAGGAAATATAATTTGAAAAAAATAAATATAATTTTAAGAGTACCTATCACTAAATAAACTTTTCTAAACTAACTTAAGCTATGTTCCCTAACTACACCTAACACCTTCCCTGCCCTAAAAAGCTTTAAAAAGCTCTGTAACTTACTTATCTTCTTGCTCACTTAGTGTGAGCACCCGGCAGGAGGATGTGGGCGCTGCATCACTGAAGCCTGCTGGGGGGGACTGCTTCCGCCCTCACTTCGGTGGCGCCTCTTGTCCTCGGTGTACAGAGCGCCGCTTGTCCTCAGTGTTCAGAGCGCCACTTAATCCTCAGTGTACAGAGCCCTGAGTGTGCGTACTGCGCTCCTGCCTGTCTGATTGACAGACGGGAAGCTGCCCTGAGCTGGTCACGCGCTCAGCCAGTGCTGCGATTTCGGACTCACTGCCAGGCTGGCGTGAATCTGAAATCAATGAAAAAGCTTGCGGCCAGGGACTCCTAGGGATAACTCTAGTGGCCACATTTTCAAAATAAAAATACACATAAAAGGAAGCATTTTTTTTTTTTTTTAAATGAAATCCAATTACAAAGTTGTTATTTATACAATCAGCTCTAACATATAAAAAAAAAAAACATAATGAATAACAAATGTATAGCACCAAATCCAAAGCAATAAGACAACAAGAGCGAAATCCCATAACAAGGCTGGGGGGATTCTGCTTTGTGACCGATGGTATAGATACCGTCAGCTCATCTCTGCACCAGGAAAGACATGGGAGAGTCTCACTATGATATTCATATGAGAGAAATAAAATCTGGTGGGTCACAGAGTGATGATCCCTTCTTAGAGCTACAATATTAGTGATACATAGTGATATCAGATATCTACTTCATACCTGACAACCGGGTTTAGGTTCTGGGGTATTTCTGGGGATGAGGACTAAATGTTGTGGTCGACAAATGTTCTATTTGTATGACAACCAATTGATGCAATAGATCAGCGGACCACGGCCGCCAGTCATCCGGACCTCTGTCCGGTTCAGGGAACTGGCCAGAGGTTACAGCCATTGTCCTGACATTCATATGTATTGGTATACACTGATACAAATGAATAACTGAGTGCTGCCAGAGCAAGGGAACACTGCGCTCCTTGCCCAGCAAGCGCTATGATGCAGGCAGTGTGATTAGCGTTGCCTGAATCATCTGCTCTGGCCAGGCCTGACAAGAAGAGGCCAGAGCAATAGAGTAGCGTGGGACCTGGCACAGAGAAGCAGCAGGACTGTCTAAAAGTGAAAGTAAGAATGACGTAGGGGTCTTGGAGGGGGGTAGTTGTTAGGGCAGAAGAGGATAAAGGGGTCAGGGGGGCATAAATGTGGAAATATAAATTATGCAGGGGTCTTGGGGGGTGTTAGGGCAGTAGGGGATAAAGGGGTTCTGGGGGGCATAAAAGTGAAAATAAGAATGAAGCAGGGGTCTTAGGGGGATCGTTGTTAGGGCAGAAAGGGATAAAGGGGTCTGGGGGGCATAAAAGTGAAAATAAGATTGATGACTGATTGATAAAAAGAGAACAGAATTTTTAATTCATTTTTTCTATGTGCAAAAAACACCCTTGTAGTATGTCATGATGCCACTTTACTAGGGCATCAGGCTAGCACACCATGGACATGGACTCATTCCATGGCATCCTAGCTTTACAAAGGTTGGTTAACCTGATACACTGCCAAGCTGCCATACTATACAATAGTGTTTTGGACCATTAGAAAAAATTCTACAAATACTACTAAGTGCAGCACCTAAAATCTGACTCTTCTTCTACTGTAGATTTCTATAAATGTTCTAAATGTTCAGAAAATAGTTAGAGGTTCTTCAATCAATTGTGGTGATACCTAAAACTGCAAAGATACTAATAAGCCATAATTAGAGTATTAACCACACGTTTTTTTCATTTTTTCAATTTAGTTTTTTCCACTCACTGTCTAAAAATCATAACGCTTTCAATAATTCACCTACAGACCCATATGAGGGCTTGTGTACCACCAATTGTACTTAGTAATGGCACCAATCATTTCACCGCAAACCTATGGCGAAACAAAAAAAAAATCTTTGTGGGGCATACGTACATCTAAGTAGTGTACTATTTTGTACCTGTTAATCTGTCAAAAGCCTACATACTGTGAAAGGGCAGAGAAAAATAATCACTGGCTGGTGTTTTAAAAAAAAAAGAGAGAGTTTTTAGGCGCATTGTAGCGCATTTTTCTGCCCTCATGAGTGCAATCCGCATATGGACATCTAAGTAGTGTACTGTTTTGTACCTGTTAATCTGTCAAGGGCCTATATACTGTGAAAGGACAGATAAAAGTAATCACTGGCTGGTGTTTTACAAAAATACAGAGTTTTTAGGCGCATTGTAGTGCATTTTTTTGCCCTCATAAGTGCATACCGCATCCGTACATCTAAGTGGTGTACTATTTTGTACTTGTTAATCTGTTAAGGGCCTACATACTGTGAAAGGACAGCTAAAAGTAATCTCCTGCTGGTGTTTTACAAAAATACAGAGTTTTTAGGTGTATTGTAGCACATTTTTCTGCCCTCATCAGTGCATACCGCATACGTACATCTAAGTGGTGTACTATTTTATACCTGTTAATCTTTCAAGGGCCTACATACTGTGAAAGGACAGCTAAAAGTAATCTCCTGCTGGTGTTTTACAAAAATACAGAGTTTTTAGGCGCATTGTAGCGCATTTTTCTGCCCTCATAGGTGCATACCGCATTTGTACATCTAAGTACTGTACTATTTTTTACCTGCTAATCTGTCAAGGGCCTACTTACTCTGAAAGTCCAGGCAAATGTACTAACCGGCTGGTGCTGTACTCAGATACTTTTTTAAGTGTCCTGTAGAGCATTTTTCTGCTCTCCTCAGTGCATACCACATACCTACATCTAAGTAGTGTAATATTTTGTTCCTGTTAATCTGTCAAAGGCCTAGATACAGCCAAAAGTGCACACCTGCTGCTGTTCTAGACAAATACTTTTTTAAGTGCAGTGAAGCGTATTGTACTCCCCTCATATACGCACTAAGTATGTCAGGCAGAGAAGTGCCAGGACGTGCACAGAGGAGTGGCAGAGGCCTAAATCCTTCAGGCAGAGGTTGCAGCAGACTAGGAGCGAGTGGCAGCAGAAGTCACAGTGAGAGGCCTGAGCTCCCCTTATCAGCTAGCGGTCGTGTCCCAGCCAGCAACCCATCTGCCGTCTTCGATTGGTTAACATAGTCATCCACTTCATCACAAGGGACATCTGACACCCCCAGTCAACAGTTGGTGGGTTCCTCAGACACAACCCTCAGTTGGCATGGCCCGGGAGCAGTCCCTGTCCTCCCATTTCCTCTATCCTATGCTGATCCCTCTCCTACAGAAGTATCTTATACTATGGGTTCAGCTCCACTATTCACTGAGGACGATCTAATTGAGGACAGTCAGCAGCTACTGCCCAGCCAAGAAGTGGAGGAGACATCCTCCGCTTCCTCCATTAGGCGGGCAAGTAGTGATGCGGAGAGTGACGTGGGAGGTGGTGTTGCCAGGGTTCAGAGTCCTGAAGCAGACACTTTTGAGGAACCTGAGGAGGACATCAGTGACGAGCAGACACTTCTTGATGATGATGAAGCTGATCGCAATTGGGAGCCGGGTGTAGAAGGGGCTTCATCATCATCAGGAGAAGAGAGTTGCAGGTTGCCCATGAGGCAGCAGATAAGCCAGCAAGTGGTAGCATGGTTGGCAGTCAGCATGGTGGCAGAAGTGGAAATTCTGGAGCCAAACGTGCCCGGGGGAGACCACCTGCTTCATGGCAGCCTACCTTCCTGGGAGGTAGTGGAACAGGGATTCCTGGAGACGGCGGCAGTAGCAGTCAATCAGTGTAGACTGTTGGTGGGAAAATAAGCTACTCGGCAGTGTGGCAGTTTTTCATCAAGCATCAGGAGGAGGTTCACATAGCAACATGCAAGATATGATATGATGATATGTTGGCAGAAGGTGAAGCGTGGCCAGGGTCCCAATGTTGGCACCAGGGACCTGCGTCAACATATGCTTCGCCACCATAAAGCGGCCTGGGAGAATCGTGTCTCCGATGTAGTGGTCCAGCCTGCTGCATCACCCAGTTGCACACCGCTCCCTCTTTCAGCCAGCCAAGGCTCCACCACCTCAGCCTAAGGGGGCTGTGTGTCATACCCTCCTTCTGTCGCTCCAGATGCTCCTGCTCCTCCCACTTTTAGTCAGCCATTCCGCCAACAATCCATCCGCGAAGCCATATACAAGAGACAAAAGTATACACCCACTCATCCAACAGCGCAGAAGCTAAATGTGCTCCTGTCTAAGTTGCTGATGCTTCAGTCCCTCCCTTTTCAAGGGGTGGACCCTGCACCTTTCAGAGAACTGATGGCTTGTGCCGAGCTGAGGGGTAGAGTGCCAAGCCATAATTTCTTTGTTAAGAAGGCATTTCCAGCCCTGCATAATTTTGTGGAAGTGAATGTGGTCCAATCCTTGAGCCTGTCGGTGTGTACCAAAGTGCATGGCAGCGCCAACGTCTGGAGCTGTAACAACGGTCAGGGACAATACATGTCCTTTATGGCTCACTGGGTGAATGTGGTTTCTGCACAGTCACAACCCCAACTTGGATAGGTCATGCTGCTTCCTCCTCCACTCTTTCAGCCCGTTGGTACTGTGACAGTGTGCGACTCCGTCTCCTCATCCTCCACCGTGTCCTCAGCCTTCACTGCCCAGACGAGTCTCAGTGGCCCTTCAGCATACCATGTGTGCAGGGCACGGCGGTGTCACACCGTTCTTCACATGGTTTGCCTTGGCAAAAAGAGTCACACAGGGGAGGAACTGCTAAAAGTCATTCGTAAAGAAATCGGTGCATGGCTTACTCCACAAAAACTGGAAAGGGAAGAACATTTTTGCCGCTCTGCGACAAGGAAGGGTGAGCCATGTGCCCTGCATGGCACACGCATTAAATCTTGTTGTCAAGCAGTTCCTAAAGTGTTCCCCTCATTTGCAAGACATCCAAACAATGGGAAGGAAACTTTGCATGCACTTCAGCCACTCGTACACCGCAAAGCACACCCTTCTTGAGCTGCAGCGTCAGAATGGTATCCCCCAACATAGTCTGATTTGTGATGTTGCCACACGTTGAAATTCCACCCTCCATATGTTGGACCAACTGTATGAACAGAGAAAAGCCATCAATGATTTCTTCATGATCCAAGCGGATAGGGGTACTCTCCTGTGTAACTTCAATGTGAACCAGTGGCAGCTCTACATGACACCTGCCGTGTTGAGGCCCTTTGAGGAAGCCACTTTTTAGTAAGTTGCCAGGATTATGGGATGAACAACATCATTTCACTGCTTCATTTCCTACAACAAGTGTTGGTCAAGGCAATGGAGACATTGCGCCTACATCTCATGGCCACATGAGCCCTGTGGGGGCTGAACTGGAGGAGGAGGAGGATGAGGGGTACAGTGGAGCACGGTTTAGGTTTCATGAGATGGGTGGTGCTTCTAGTCATCTGACAGGAGAGGAGGAGCATGATCAGCTAGAGGAGCTAGAGGGTTATGAGGAAGGCGAGACAGAGGACCCAGACACACCGTGGCAGTATGCAGTAGAGATGGAGGCAGGAAGTCCCTCTGAGTCACTTGCACAATTGGCATGATGCATGCTCACTTGCTTGCGTAGTGACCGCCGAATTGTCAACATTCGGCAGTGGGAGGACTTCAGGCTCTCCACCTTATTGGACCCTCGCTACTGGCCCAAAATGGGGGCCTTTTTTACACCCACTGAGAGGGAGGACAAACTAACCTACTAAAGACACATCCTACGTAGTCAGTTGACCGATGCCTATCGGCGCCACGCCAACTGCCATCTCTCCAATGATCTATTTATACCCAGGACTGTATCTATAAGGGTAGGTTCACACCACGTTTTTGCAATACAGTTTTTCTTCAGGTTTTTGATAAAAAAACGAATTCCTCAAAACCTGACTAAACTGTATCAAAACGTGTGTACAAAGTTTTATCAGTATACGGTTGAAAACCGCATACAGTTTCAAAAGTGATGTCCGGTTGCATCCGTTTTTTAAGAAAAAAAACGTATACGTTTTGAACTTTTCACTCCATTATGAATAAAGTTTCATTTGTTTGATTGAAATTCCAAGAAAAAAAACTGTGCAAAGTCAAAAATCGTATGGTAAAAACTGGATGGAACCCTACACACATACAGTTCTGTACGGTTCCCATTGACTCCCATGTTAAAAAAAAACGTATACGGGTCAATACGGTTTTTCACCTGGACCAAAAACCGTGGTAGGCCACGGTTTTCTGTCCAGAAAAAAAAGTTAAAAACCGTGTGGTGTGAAAAACGGAGACAACCGTATGCAATATGGTGTATATGGTTTTGAATGGAAAGTCTATGGCGGTTTGCTGTACGGTTGCATACATTTTTTTTTTAAACCGTATCAAAAAACTGTATAGAAAATTGTGGTGTGAACCCACCCTAACAAGGGGGCACTCTACGTCTTGAGGAAAGAAGGTTTCTACACCAGCACAGACAGGGTTCTTTACTGTAAGAGCAGTGAGACTATGGAATTCTCTGCCAGAGGAGGTGATCATGTACAACTCTGTAAAATAATTCAAATGGGGTCTGTATGCATTTTTGGAGAGTAATAACATTTCTGGTTATGTATACTAGATTTATAGGAACAGAACGTTGATCCAGGGATTTATTCTGATGCCATATTTTGAGTCGGGAAGGAATTTTTACCTCTAGTATGAGGGTTTTTTGCCTTCCTCTGGATCTACTCAGTAGGGACTCATTAGGGATACAGGTTGAACTTGATGGACTCTGGTCTTTTTTCAACCTTATGAACTATGTTACTATGTTACTATTCTACTTTAACATAGTGGTAAATTTTGGTCATTACTTGCATCCTTTCTTGGCGAAAAATCCCCAAATTTCATGAAAATTTAGCTTTTTTCAAACTTTGAAACTCTCTTCTTGTAAGGAAAATGGACATTCCAAATAAATTATATATTGATTCACAAATACAATATGTCTACTTTATGTTGACATCATAAAGTTGACATGTTTTTACTTTTTGAAGACATTAGAGGGCTTCAAAGTATAGCAGCAATTTTCAAAATTTTCACGAAAAATTCAAAATCTTAATTTTTCAGGGACCAGTTAAGTGTATTTGAGGAGCCTTTTTGTGAGAAATACCCCACAAATGACCTCATTAGAGAAACTGTACCCCTCAAAGTATTCAAAATGACATTCAGAAAGTTTGTTAACCCTTTAGGTGTTTCACAGGAACAGGAGGAGAAAAATCAAGATCTCCATTTTTTACACTTACGTGTTTATGTAGCCCCATTTTTTTTCATTTTTACAAGGGTTATAATGAGAAAAAGCCCTGCAAAATTTGTAGCTCAATATCTCTCAAGTAAGGCAATACCTCATATGTTGACGTAAAGTGCTCTGCGGGCTCACAACATTTCAAGAGGGAAAGAGCAAATGTGGGAATTTGGAGGGCGAATTTTGCTGAAATGGTTTTTGGGGGGCATGTTGCATTTAGGAAGCCCCCAGGGTACCAGAACAGCAAAAAAATAAAATAAAATAAAAAAACACATGGCACACTATTTGGGAAACTACACGACTCAAGGATCGTAACAAGGGGTATAGTGAGCCTTAACACCTCACAGGTGTTTGACAGGTTTGCAGTGAATTTGGATGTGAAAATGAAAAATGTGATTTTTAACACTAAAATGATGGTATTACACTGCATTTTGCTTTTGTATTATTGAAGAATACTTACATAAAGAAAGAAGATTTATTACAGAATACTAGTGTGTGCGAGTTCTTTTTCCTACTGTGATTTTACTGGGAGTAGAGCACCCAGGAACTACACTATTTCATCCAGTGACTATGGTCCCTTCCCTAATCTTTGAATAAGAATGATGGTGTTACTCCAAATTTTTCATTTTCACATGGGGTAATAGGAAAAATTGGACCACAAAAAATGTGAAGCCCAATTTCTCCCGAGTAAGTAAATACCCCATATGTGGACGTAAAGTGCTCTGTTGGCGCACTACAAGTCTCAGAAAAGAAGGAGCACCATTGGGCTTTTGGAGAGAGAAGTTTGCTGAAATAGTTTAGTTTTTTGTTTATATGCTGTGACAGTTTAGCTTCAGGATGAGACGGCTCGTCCTAATGCGGCAAGTACTCACTGATTAGGACGAGCCGGCTCGTCCTTAGTCGGCAACCAGTTAAAAAAAAAACATGTAAAAATAAATAAACATATGGGCTATTGCCATAATACGTAAATGTCTGAACTATAAAAATATAGTGTTAATTAAACCACACGAACAATGGCGTATACGTAAAAAAATAAAAAAATTCAGAATTGTGTGTTTTTGGTCCCTCTGTATACACAAACAACTGTATAAAAAATGATCAAAAAGTCCCATGAAAGTAAAAATGGTACAGATTAAAACTAGAGATCATAGTACAAAAAAATGAGCTCTACACATCTTCTTATACAGAAAAATTAAAAAAGTTATAGGAGTCAGAAGAGGATAATTTTAACCCCTTAACGACCACAGACATAAATGTACGTCCTGGTGCGGCAGTACTTCAGACCCTGGGATGTACATTTACATCCTGTACATGACCGCAAGCATCGGAGCGGTGCTTACATCATGCACGACAGGTCCAGGCTGCTATCAGCAGCCGGGGACCTGCTAATAATGGTGGACATCAGTGATCACGCTGATGTCTACCATTAACCCCTTAGATGCCGTGATCACCACAGAGTCCACAGTAAGCATGTGCATGTCTATTCTTTCTGTGGAGTCCACATATTGCCGTCTATGAGACACTGAGGCACTTCCAAGCTCTCATAGCGCCGGCATGTTCTTCCAGCGCTCCACTGTAGGTGAAATGTTCGCACAAAAATTTTTCGTGTGGACAGTCCTCCGTCTGAACATAGCCTCAGCCTCCCTTATGCAAATAACTAATTTAGTCCTCAAATAAGCATGGAGCTCTCTCACTCCGGAGCCCTGTCGTATTTCAAGGCAACAGTTTAGGGCCACCATGGGGGCTTCCTAACTGCGACATGCTCCCCAAAAACCATTTTAGTAAAATTCTCTCTCCAAAAGCCACATTTTGCTCCTTATCTTCTTAGTATTGTATTGCGCTCCCAGAGCACTTTACGTCCACATATGGGCTACTACCATAGGGCTTTTTGCCCTATTATCCCTTGTGAAAATGAAACCTTTGGGGTTACAACAGCATTTCAGTAAAAAAAAAAAAAAAATTTTTCATTTTCATGTCCAACTTTAACAATAATTTGTCAAACACCTGTGGGGCATTAAGGCTCACCTTACCCCTTGTCAACTTTCTTGAGGGGTGTAGTTTCCCAAATAATGTGCCATGTGGTTTTTCTTTGCTGTTCTAGCACCATGGGGCTTCTTAAATGCAACATTCCCCCCAAAAATCATTTCAGCAAAATTCTCGAAAATCCCAAAGGTGCTCCTTCCCTTCTAAGCCCTGTAGTGCACCCGCAGAGCACTTTACATCCAGATATGAGGTATTTCTATACTCAAGAGAAATTGGGCTACAAATTTTATTTGGCTTTTTCTCCTTTTGTAAAAAATGGGGTTACAAGAAAATGTTACTGCAAAAAATTGTGATTTTGAGTTTTCTCCTCCAATTTGCTGCTATTCCTCTGAAACACCTAAAGGGTTAACAAACTATTGTCAGCTATTGAAAAAGAGGTCTCTCCCGAAACGCGTCTTGCTTATCCACCCCCAGCATTCAGATCACCATTGGAAGCCTAACACCATACTACCATTTGCAAAAGTTGGAATCCCTTGCTTTTGGGACCACTGTGCATACGTGCGCTCTCCAACACGAGGACGACGCCTTCAGCATTGCTAATCTGCACCTGCATCCACTCACCAGCCACACACCGCATCCTTGTTACCATCAGAATTGGGAAATCCTCGGACTTATCACGCAGACATCCACACTGAGCCGCCCGCCAAGCCGAGCCAGTCTGCGATACGGAGCCCAGCGAAATAGGGGCTTCCATCCCATGTTTCCTGCACACAGCGGAGCGGTGAGTGGTGCAGAAGCACCGGCATATACTTTATGTGATACTCTATTTGTTACTATTTTGCTAAAACTTCAGTGGACTGCAACTATACATGAAGTATACCCTAAAAGTATCTCTGTGGATTACAAATCATTTCTATGGATTACAAAGCGTTATAACTGTCCACAATTTCCTATACCATTGGTGACTGATTGCCCCATTATTTTATTTAATTTTATATTTTAATATTTTTTTATTATTCTTTGCACAACGTAATATTATTTGTAACTGTTTTTGCGCAAATTTGTTGTTCATTTATTTAGTAGATCCATAGCAAGGGCCCTGCTAGGACTACTATATTTTACATTAATAAACTAATTTTTACTCATATCATCTACTGCTAGTCTATTTGCACATACACACCTACCTCACATCTCAATTTTAATATTTATCTAATACAATTTATTTCATTTATACCTAGAGGTCTGTATACCACTATATGTTTTGTGAATCAATATATCATTTATTTGGGATGTCCATTTTCCTTACAAGCAGAGAGTTTCAAAGTTAGAAAAATGCTAAATTTTCAAGAACTCTTGGAATTTTTCACCAAGAAATGATGCAATGACCACTATCTTAAAGTAGAATGTCATAAAAAACTATCTCTGTAAGAAATTCATAAGTCAAGGCAACTCAGAGCTATAAAAGGAAAACTGTTAACCTGTTCCCCTACACTAAACCCAATACACCAGGTTATAATGGGGTGAGCAGGAGTCCAACGAGGGGGTCACTTACTTAAATATGTCCAGTAGGTCCTGAGATATAACCCCCAGAAGATCCTCTGCTAAATTCACTGAATTGCGCACAGGGGACAGGGCTCCACCCACTCAATTTACATTTTTATTGTTTGTGCCTCCACATCCTAGTGAAGTGGAGTCACAGACAATGATTATGTAAATTGAGTGGGCGGAGCTCGGCCTCATGTGCGCAATTCAGTGAATTTAGCAGAGGATATTCTGGGGGTTATATCTCAGGACCTACTGGACATATTTAAGTAAGTGACCCCCTCGTTGGACTCCTGCTCACCCCATTATAACCAGGTGTATTGGGTTTAGTGTAGGTGAACAGGCTGAAAGTTTTCCTTTAACCTGTATAATGCCCGGCCGTTGTTAATAGCAATTAGCCAGTGATTAATAGTGTGCGGCACTGATCGCGGTGCCGCGCGGTATTAACCCTTTAGACGCGGCGTTCAAAGTTGAACGCTGCATCTAAAGTGAAAGTAAATTAATGCCGGTTAGCTCAGTGGTGCTGTTCGGGATCGTGACGGTGAAATCGCGGCATCCCGAACAGCTGTAGGACAGCAGGAGGGTCCCCTTACCTTCCTCCTTGCTGTCCAGGCATGAGCAGTCAAGTGGCAGAATCATTGATCCATGGTTTCCTATGAGAAACCATTGATCAATGTACAAGATCAGTGTGTGCAGTGTTATAGCCCCCTAAAGATCATTTAACCCCTTCCCTAATAAAAGTTTGAATCACCCCCCTTTTCCCATTAAAAAAACGGTGTAAATAAAAATAAATATATGTGATATCGCCACATGCAGAAATGTCCGAATTATAAAAATATATAATTAATTAAACCGCACGGTCAATGGCGTACGCACAAAAAAATTCCAATTCCAAAATAGCGTATTTTTGGTCACTTTTCATATCATGAAAAAATGAATAAAAAGCGATCAAAAAGCCCAATCAATACAAAAATGGTACTAAAAACTTCAGATCAGGGCGCAAAAAATGAGCCCTCATACCGCCCCGCGGAAAAATATAAAAAGTTATAGGGGTCAGAAGATGACAATTTTAAACGTGCAAATTTTCCTGCACGTAGTTATGATTTTTTCCAGAAGTGCGACAAAATCAAACCTATATAAGTAGGGTATCATTTTAATAAAGAGAATGCGTCATTTTTAAAGAAAAATGTACTGTGTAGAAATGGAAGCCCCCAGAATTTACAAAATTGTGTTTCTTTTCTTAAATTTTGTCGCACAATGATTTTTTTTTCGTTTCACCGTAGATTTTGGGGTAAAATGACTGATGTCATTACAAAGTAGAATTGGTGGCACAAAAAATAAGCCATCATATGGATTTTTAGGTGCAAAATTGGAAGGGTTATGATTTTTAAAAGGTAAGGAGGAAAAAACGAAAGTGCAAAAACGGAAAAACCCTTTGTCCCCAAGGTGTTTATACATAAAGTGAGGGTGGTCAGATTTGCTAAAAATTCCTGAGTCCTTAAAGGAGTAGTCCAGTGGTGACCCAGTGATGAAAAACTTATCCCCTATCCTAAGTATAGGGGATAAGTTTGAGATCGCGGGGGTCCAACCGCTGGGGCCCTCTGCGATCTCCTGTACGGAGCCCCAACAGCCCGTGGGAAGGGGGCGTGTCGACCTCCGCACAAAGCGTCGGCCAACACGCCCCCTCAATACAACTCTATGGCAGAGCCGAAGCGCTGCCTTCGGCAATCTCCGGCTCTGCCATAGAGATGTATTGAGGGGGCATGTCAGCCGCCGCTTCGTGCGGAGGTCGACACCCGCTATCTGGCCGGAGAGCCTGGCCCCCGTACAGAGAGATCGCAGGGGGCCCCAGCGGTCGGACCCCCACCATCTCAAACTTATCCCCTATCCTTAGTATAGGGGATACGTTTTTCACCACTGGACTACCCCTTTAAGAGGTTAAATTTGTATTCACATCTGAACATAAATGTCTGATAGATGCAGGTTGCTCCTCTGACTCACCCTTAATGCTTAGTGCCATCAATGGTGCTCAGGAAGCCCAAAACTGTCAAATGGGCCATATTAGGTAGTTTGCATATCTCCCAGTGATGTTGTTGGACATAACTTTAACAGCGCAGCAATATGTTGTTTCTGTAACTCCCAAGTGTGAGTGTAAGTCATTTCTTTATGGATTAAGGTTGAAAGAAACATGGCATTTTGAACAGAAACTGTCATTTATTTATTGGGCATAGTACCAATATAGTAACTTTATTGTATATTACATCTTCTGTTTATTGTGTTTACATTTTAGTATAATATAGATTTCCGCACTGTCTATTATCTACTAATAGACATAACAATGCTGCCCTCTCCTGGTTTGCACGGAATTACTTTTAATTAGATAAGAATCATAAACAAACTCTTCTTGGCATCCTAGCGAGGCACAGCAATGAGCTGGTAGGTAGCGGGTATATTGCCAACGCCGCTGACTGATGGGGTGAGGTCGATCTCATCAGGGTGCACTGTGGGCTTGAAATTTAAATTTTGCAGGAAAGTAGTGAAAAAGATGAAAAGCTCCATGCGGGCTAAACCTTCCCCCAGACAGATGCGTTTACCTAATAAATGAAAACACATATGGTCATTAATGTAACAGTGAGGCTAAGCTCACACATTGTATTTTGGTCAGTATTCTGAGCCAAATCCAGGAGTGGTTCCAAAACACAGAAAAAGGTGCAAATCTTTCCTTTATAGTTTTTCACTGTGCTGGTTAAAGGGGTACTCCGGGGCTTACACATCTTTTCCCAAAGGATAGGGGATAAGATGCCTGATCGCGGGAGACCAGCCGCTGGGGACCCCCAGGATCATGCACGCGGCACCCCATTTGTAATCAGTCCCCGGAGCGTGTTCGCTCCGGGTCTGATTACAGGCGACCACCGGGCCGACGGCGTGTGACGTCACGCCTCCGCCCCCATGTGACGTCACGCTCCGCCCCTCAATGCAAGCCTGAGGGGCGGAGCGTGACGTCACACGGGGGCGGAGACGTTACATCACACGCCGCCGTAGGCTTGCATTGAGGGGCGGAGCGTGACGTCATACGGGGGCGGAGACGTTACGTCACACGCCGCCGGCCCGGTGGTCGTTTGTAATCAGACCCGGAGAGAACACGCTCCGGGGACTGATTACAAACGGGATGCCGCGTGCATGATCCCGGGGGTCCCCAGCTGCAGGACCCCCGCGATCAGGCATCTTATCCCCTATCCTTTGGATAGGGGAAAAGATGTGCAAGCACCGGAGAACCCCTTTAAATGATATAGTTAGTTATATACACATATCACATGATTCAGGCTATACTTTTCATGTTGTTTGTGTGACCCAAAAGTATTTTTACAGCTCAAAAAACATCAAAAGACAGTACTTTTCTTGTATGAGAGAAAGAGTGAGAGAGACTTCCCTAAGCTTAGTACCTTGGACCGCCTACAACAGTGATTTCCAACCGGTTTCCATCGAGAACTGCCAAGGGTTCCACGGGCTTCAGCAGGCAAATTATTATAATTTTTTTAAACTCCCGCCCCAGTCTGTGTGCCTGTGAATCACCACAGGGGGAGGGGAAGCCTGCGTGCATTTTGCGTGTACGTGCACACTGCGCACACAGCGTACCCCTCCCCCTGCAGTGCCGTGAGTGAGTCACAGGCACGCAGGCCAAGAAGGAGATAAATGGGGGGGGGGGGGGGGAGGGGGCACCAGAGTCTTCCCAGCCCCCTGGAGTCTACCCGCCTCCCCGGAGTCTACCAGGCCCCCGTATTCTTCCCGACCCACCTGATTCTATCCGCCCTCCCGGATTCTTCTAAGCCAACAGATTCTTCCTTGCCCCCTGCAGAAGGATGTTGAAAAACAGCTCAGCCTAATTAAGGTACTGCACCCTCTCCCCTCTGTCACCCCTGTTCACCCCTCTTTCTCAACACCCTCTGTTACCCCCTTTCACCCTTGTCCACTTTCCTGTCATCCGTGTCCACGTTGTCCGCCCCTGTCACCCATGTTCACCACCCCCTTGGACCACCCCCAATCTACCCCCTATCACCAATGTTCAACCCCCACTATTTACCCCTCTGTCCCTTTGTCACCTCTGTCCACCCCTCTGTTACCACCTTGTCACTCCTGTCCACCCCTCTTTCACCCCCTACGCCCCCCGTCACCCATTAACACTCTTCTACACCCCTCTGTCACCCATGTACACCCCTTTGTCACCCATGTACACCACTCTGTCACCCATGTATACCCCTCTGTCACCCATGTACCCCCCTCTGTCACCCATGTACACCCCTTTGTCACCCATGTACACCACTCTGTCACCCATGTACACCCCTCTGTCACCCATGTACACCCCTTTGTCACCCATGTACACCCCTCTGTCACCCATGTACACCCCTTTGTCACCCATGTACACCCCTCTGTCACCCATGTACACCCCTTTGTCACCCATGTACACCACTCTGTCACCCATGTACACCCCTTTGTCACCTATGCACACCTCTCTGTCACCCATGTACCCCCCCCTCTGTCACTCATGTACACCCCTCTGTCACCCATGTACCCCTCCTCTGTCACCCATGTAGCCCCCCTCTGTCACCCATGTACACCCCTTTGTCACCCATGTACACCACTCTGTCACCCATGTACACCCCTTCGTCACCTATGCACACCCCTCTGTCACCCATGTACACCCCTCTGTCAAACATGTACCCCCTATGTCACCCATGTACACCCCTTTGTCACCCATGTACCCCCCTCTGTCACCCAAGTACCCCCCCTCTGTCACCCATGTACACCCCTCTGTCACCCATGTACCCCCCCTCTGTCACCCATGTACACCCCTCTGTCACCCATGTATACCACTCTGTCACCCATGTACCCCCCCTCTGTCACCCATGTACACCCCTCTGTCACCCATGTATACCCCTCTGTCACCCATGTAGCCCCCCTCTGTCACCCATGCACACCCCTCTGTCACCCATGTATACCCCTCTGTCACCCACGTAGTCCCCCTCTGTCAAGCATGTACACCCCTCTGTCACCAATGTACACCACTCTGTCACCCATGTACACCCCTCTACACCTCAACACCCCTCTGTCACCCATGAACCAAAACACAAAAACTAAATAAATAAACTAATAAAGACCTTATTTACATACTATTTGGGTTAAAATTATTTTGTCTACCAGGACAAATGGATCGTCATGAGGGACAAAGAAATTGTGCTCCGTTTTAATCCCCTGGACAAGTAGTTTTATTTAAAATTTCCACACCCTTGTATGTTGTCCTAATGTGGTGCCATTATTTTATGTTTTCAAACCCTTAAGAAACCCCAGATTAGCATCGATACCCACACTGGAGGAGGTGGGGGTGGGTGGGTCCTAATGATTGAGTTTTGCCTAAGGTCTTAGAGTCTAGAGCCACCTCTGGTAATATTGTGTAAGTATGGTGGTATATACAGTAGTATGAGAATATATATAGTATACTGGTGATATAGCTTCTCCAAAATATATGGCACAAGCTACTTCTACACATTGATATATTCATATATACACAGATATAGTCATATTATTACTGTACACATTGGTATATACACATATATAGTCACATAGAGTCATATAATTAATGTACCCAATGATATAGTCATATATACACACATATAGTCATAGTACACATTGATATATTCATATATACACATATATAGTCATATCATTATTGTACACATTGGTATATACACATATATAGTCACATAGAGTCATATAATTAATGTACCCAATGATATAGTCATATATACACACATATAGTCATACTACACATTGATATAGTTATATATACACATATAGTCATATAACTACTGTACCCAATGATATAGTCATATATATACACACATATAGTCATAGTACACATTGATATATTCATATATACACAGATATAGTCATATCATTATTGTACACATTGGTATATACACATATATAGTCACATATAGTCATATCATTACTTTACTCAATGATATAGTCATATATACACACATATAGTCATACTACACATTGATATAGTTATATATACACATATAGTCATATAACTACTGTACCCAATGAAATAGTCATATACACACACATAAAATCACATATAGTTATAGTGTTACTGTACCTGTAGAGAAAGGCATAAAAGCATCATTATTCTTGAACCGGTTATTCTCATCCAAGAAATTATCTGGGTTGAATACTTCAGGTTCCTTGAATTTCTCAGGATCATTGTGGACAGAAGTGAGAACCGGTATCACATTTGTGCCCTAGGGAGGAGACATTCATCATTAGGTTAATAAACTGCATTCCTATTTATTGATCCATGCGCCATCTCTAGATTTCTTCTCTTACATTTATTCAATGTGCTATCGGTTCTCCATACTAGCTTCATCTTACAACTAAAAATACATCTGACGGATTTCCTTTAAAGGGGTACTCCATCCCTAGACATCTTATCCCCTATCCAAAGGATAGGGGATATGATGTCTGATCGCCGGGGTCCCGCCGCTGGGGACCCCCGCAATATAGCATGCGGCACCCACCTGTTTCTGCTCCGGAAGCGTTGGAGGGTCTGGGTCCCGACCACTGGAACGGAAGTCTGTGACGTCACGACTCCACCCCCATGTGACATCACGCCCGTCCCCTCAATGCAAGTCTATGGGAGGGGGCTAGACAGCCAGAATGGAAGTCCGTGACGTCCCGACTCCGCCCCCATGTGACATCTCGCCCCGTCCCCTCAATGCAAGTCTATGAGAGGTGGCGTGACAGCCGGAATGGAAGTCCTTGATGTCACGACTCCGCCCCCATGTGACATCATGCCCTGTCCCCTCAATGCAAGTCTATGGGAGGGGGTGTGACAGCCGCCACGCCCCCTCCCATAGACTTGCATTGAGGGGGTGGGGCGTGACGTCACAGACTTCCATTCCGCTGGTCGGGACCCTCCAGTGCTTCCAGAGCAGAAACAGGTGGGTGCTGCTGCTATATTTGGATAGGGGATAAGATGTCTAGGGGTGGAGTACCCCTTTAATAAGTCACGACTTTCTGAAAAGTTATATGTATTCTTTCATCATTTTCTAAACTGGCTGCCAGACATCTCTGGAGCTGCCAACCTTTAAAAAACACATCAGTTTCTTCCCAAGAACAGATGACAGAGGATACATGAATGTCTTGAAGTAATCCTGCAGTAATCTTACAGTAACAATCCAAAATCTACTTGGCATAAAGTTGTGCATAAAAAAGCATCCGTGTAATGGGGAGAAGTGTGTAGAGCTTCATAGTTTTCTAACAAATCTCCAAGTGTGTTATTTCCATTTCTTAGTGCTGTCTATGGGATCTAAGAGACATTTGGTCCCTTATCTAAACTTAGGCTCTGCAGCAATATTGGCTAAACAATTGGTGCTTAGAAGGCTCATCCCATTTATGAGCAAGAATGGTGGATATGACTCTACAAGAGATTAAACATTACTATAAAGCTGGTTGCAAAGCTATCCAGACAGGTATTGACGTTTCGACCCATACAAGGGTCTTCATCAGATATCTAGGATTGCTGCGGAGGCTAGTGCAGGAAAAAATGGCCTGTCGGCGGGAAAATATGAAGTCAAATTTTCCCGGCGACAGGCCATTTTTTCCTGCACTAGCCTCCACAGAAATCCTAGATATCTGATGAAGACCCTTGTATAGGTCGAAACGTCAATACCTGTCTGGATTGCTTTGTATGCGGAATAAAATTCACACCATTCAACTGCATATGAGTGCCGAGTTTATTTATCTTGTATATTGAGGAGTGTTGTTACGCCTAGCGCTCCGGGTCCCCGCTCCTCCCCGGAGCGCGTACGGCGTCTCTCTCTCCGCAGCGCCCCGGTCGGTCCCGCTGACCGGGAGCGCTGCACTGTCATGGCCGTCGGGGATGCGATTCGCACAGCGGGACGCGCCCGCTCGCGAATCGCATCCCAGGTCACTTACCCGTTCCCGTCCCCTGCTGTCATGTGCTGGCGCGCGCGGCTCCGCTCTCTAGGGCGCGCGCGCGCCAGCTCCCTGAGACTTAAAGGGCCAGTGCACCAATGATTGGTGCCTGGCCCAATTAGCTTAATTGGCTTCCACCTGCTCCCTGGCTATATCTGATCTCCTCCCTTGCACTCCCTTGCCGGATCTTGTTGCCTTGTGCCAGTGAAAGCGTTTTGTGTGTCCAAAGCCTGTGTACCAGAACTTCTGCTATCCACCCTGACTACGAACCTTGCCGCCTGCCCCCGACCTTCTGCTACGTCCGACCTTGCTTCTGTCTACTCCCTTGTACCGCGCCTATCTTCAGCAGTCAGAGAGGTTGAGCCGTTGCTAGTGGATACGACCTGGTCACTACCGCCGCAGCAAGACCATCCCGCTTTGCGGTGGGCTCTGGTGAAAACCAGTAGTGACTTAGAACCGGTCCACTAGCACGGTCCTCGCCAATCCCTCTCTGGCACAGAGGATCCACCTCCTGCCAGCCGGCATCGTGACAGTAGATCCGGCCATGGATCCCGCTGAGGTTCCTCTGCCTTATATCTCTGATATCACCACGGTGGTCGCCCAGCAATCCCGACAGATCGCCCATCTAACCCACCAGCTGTCGGAAGTGTCCACCATGGTGCAGCAACTTCAGTCGCAACTTCTGCCTCTGCTACAGCAGCAACCATCTCCTCCGCCAGCTCCTGCACCCCTTCCGCAGCGAGTGGCCACTCCTAGCCTCCGCCTGTCCTTGCCGGACAAATTTAATGGGGACTCTAAGTTTTGCCGTGGCTTTCTTTCGCAATGTTCCCTGCACTTGGAGATGATGTTGGACCAGTTTCCTACTGAAAGGTCTAAGGTGGCTTTCGTAGTCAGCCTTCTGTCTGGAAAAGCCCTGTCATGGGCCACACCGCTCTGGGACCGCAATGACCCCGTCACTGCCTCTGTACACTCCTTCTTCTCGGAAATTCGAAGTGTCTTTGAGGAACCTGCCCGAGCCTCTTCTGCTGAGACTGCCCTGCTGAACCTGGTCCAGGGTAATTCTTCCGTTGGCGAGTACGCCATACAATTCCGTACTCTTGCTTCTGAACTATCCTGGAATAATGAGGCCCTCTGCGCGACCTTTAAAAAAGGCCTATCCAGCAACATTAAAGATGTTCTGGCCGCACGAGAAACTCCTGCTAACCTGCATGAACTCATTCATCTAGCCACTCGCATTGACATGCGTTTTTCTGAGAGGCATCAAGAGCTCCGCCAGGAAAAAGACTTAGATCTCTGGACACCTCTCCCACAGTCTCCATTGCAATCTGCGCCTAGGCCTCCCGCCGAGGAGGCCATGCAAGTGGATCGGTCTCGCCTGACCCTGGAAGAGAGGAATCGCCGTAAGGAAGAGAATCTTTGTCTGTACTGTGCCAGTACCGAACATTTTTTGGTGGATTGCCCTATCCGTCCTCCACGTCTGGGAAACGCACGCTCGCACCCAGCTCTCGTGGGTGTGGCGTCTCCTGATGCTAAGTCGGCTTCTCCACGTCTCACGGTGCCTGTACGGATTTCTCCTTCAGCCAGCTCTTCCCTCTCAGCCGTGGCCTGCCTGGACTCTGGTGCCTCTGGGAATTTTATTCGGGAGTCCTTGGTGAATAAATTCCGCATCCCGGTGACCCGTCTCGTCAAGCCACTCCACATTTCCGCGGTCAACGGAGCCAGGTTGGATTGCACCGTGCGTTACCGCACGGAGCCCCTCCTAATGTGCATCGGAACTCATCACGAAAAATTTGAGTTTTTGGTCCTCTCCAATTGCACTTCCGAAATTCTCCTTGGACTACCCTGGCTTCAACACCATTCCCCAACCCTGGATTGGTCCACAGGGGAGATCAAGAGCTGGGGTACCTCTTGCTTCAAGGACTGCCTTAAACCGGTTCCCAGTACTCCCTGCCGTGACCCTGTGGTTCCCCCTGTAACCGGTCTCCCTAAGGTCTTTATGGACTCTGCCTGCCATAAGAAGTGCCTCTCCCCCCCTCCCAGTCCAGTCAGGCAAGCCTCGGTGCCTCCTCATGGCCCTCGTCCTGGTGTCACACTGCCCCGTGCCAGGCCTCGCCCTCTGCCCTCCCTTCCCATTCCCACTCCTGCTGTACTGCCTGCCGTTGAGGAATCCCTCCATCCTTTCCCGGTGTCCTCATCCCAGGGGAGGCAGTTACCGGACAAAGAGAAGGGGAGACCTAAGGGGGGGGGGTACTGTTACGCCTAGCGCTCCGGGTCCCCGCTCCTCCCCGGAGCGCGTACGGCGTCTCTCTCTCCGCAGCGCCCCGGTCGGTCCCGCTGACCGGGAGCGCTGCACTGTCATGGCCGTCGGGGATGCGATTCGCACAGCGGGACGCGCCCGCTCGCGAATCGCATCCCAGGTCACTTACCCGTTCCCGTCCCCTGCTGTCATGTGCTGGCGCGCGCGGCTCCGCTCTCTAGGGCACGCGCGCGCCAGCTCCCTGAGACTTAAAGGGCCAGTGCACCAATGATTGGTGCCTGGCCCAATTAGCTTAATTGGCTTCCACCTGCTCCCTGGCTATATCTGATCTCCTCCCTTGCACTCCCTTGCCGGATCTTGTTGCCTTGTGCCAGTGAAAGCGTTTTGTGTGTCCAAAGCCTGTGTACCAGAACTTCTGCTATCCACCCTGACTATGAACCTTGCCGCCTGCCCCCGACCTTCTGCTACGTCCGACCTTGCTTCTGTCTACTCCCTTGTACCGCGCCTATCTTCAGCAGTCAGAGAGGTTGAGCCGTTGCTAGTGGATACGACCTGGTCACTACCGCCGCAGCAAGACCATCCCGCTTTGCGGCGGGCTCTGGTGAAAACCAGTAGTGACTTAGAACCGGTCCACTAGCACGGTCCTCGCCAATCCCTCTCTGGCACAGAGGATCCACCTCCTGCCAGCCGGCATCGTGACAAGTGTGATCCTACTCAAGCACCTTCTATATACCAGAGAGTGCCATATTAATTTTTGCTATAAAACTGGTTGCCACAGGTCCAGTAGGTCAATCCCACGGTAAATACAGGGGAAAACTGTGGCTACTACAAGAGAAATATAGAAAACCGTAAACATGTTATGGGAATAACAAATGTATAACCCCTATATAATGTTGGAAGCCTAAATGTAAGCTCCCATGTACATGCAAAACAAGAAGAGAACAATGGAGCCTCAAAACATACCGTATATACTCGAGTATAAGCCGACCCGAATATAAGCCGAGGCCCCTAATTTCACCCCAAAAACCCAGGAAAAGTTATTGACTCAACTATAAGCCTAGGGTGGGAAATACATCATCCCCCCTGTGCCCCCCCCCTTAATCATCACCGCCTGTCAAACCCTTTCAGTGGTCTTCAACCTGCGGACCTCCAGATGTTGCAAAACTACAAGTCCCAGCTGTCCGGGCATGCTGGGAGTTGTAGTTTTGAAACATCTGGAGGTCCGCAGGTTGAAGACCACTGCGGCCTTTGTCATCATCCAGACCCCCCTTTAGTTTTCTACTCACCTCCCCTTGGTGGGAAGGAAGGGTGAGCTGGTCCGGGCCATCTATGCTGCAGGGACCGTCCGGTGGGGATGGTTAGTCGTTCCGGGCTGTCCATCTTCACCGGGGTGGCCTCTTCTCCGCTCCCGGACTAGTGACATTGCCTTGACGATGATGCACAGGGACGTCCATGCGCAGGTACGTCTGCTGCGCAAGGACGTCCCGTGCGTCGTTGGCAAGGCAACATCACTCGTCCGGGGCTGGCCCGGAGTGGAGAAGAGGCCCTCCCGATGAAAACGTACAGCCCGGAACGACTAACCCTCCTCACCGGACGGTCCCTGCAGCATAGATGGCCCGGACCAGCTCACCCTTCCTTCCCATCGAGGGGAGGTGAGTAGAAAACAAAAGGGAGGGTCTGGATGATGACGAAGGCCGCAGTGGTCTTCAACCTGCGGACCTCCAGATGTTTCAAAACAACAAGTCCCAGCATGCCCGGACAGCCGAAGGGATTGACAGGCGGAGAGTTCACTCGAGTATAAGACGAGGGAGTATAAGACGAGGTGCTGAAAAACTCGGCTTATACTCGAGTATATACGGTATGTAGAAAAAACATGTTATTTTGACAAGTATATTATATAATAAAAACGTTTGCTGAAAACCAGGAAAAAGCAACAACAAGGCGCCAGGTCGTGAACCCTCCACTAGGAGCTTAGTATAAAGAATACAGAGCAATACCCTGTAGGGTCACAAAAAGGTATGCAAGCAAATGGAAGGATACCAGGAGCAATAACAAAGAGAATTGACATAGACGCTATGGCCACAATATATTCCAATATAGGAACAGACATAAAGCGCAAGGGGCAAGCAGCCTTGAGGTAAAAATACATTACGTGTAAAAAGGCACTTTACCAAACATAATGGTACCAGCCACTGTAATCCAATGACAGTGTAGCCCTAAGATGCCACCACTCCAATACATGTTTTGGCCTCAACAACATGTTATGATATGACCCTGATTAACTATTGAAAACCCGATCTGTTTTATTGTGCAAAACCAAAACCAAAACCAAGAATTAAAAGAGGGCATGGGCTCTGGGAGAATGGGGCGTGGTCATCAAAAAGTGGGCGTGTCCCAGACATTTAAAAAAAAAAAACAACATATTTACTAAGGTTTCCTCAGAAAATGTGGTAGATTTGAGCTGAGGAAAAACCCTACAGATCAGAGCAGTTGTTAAAAAAAGAGAAATGTAGGGAAAATTGCAAAATGTAGGGAAACTTTAGTAAATACTGTGACAAAATACTTGTAGGGAACTAAAACACACAAAGAAAACTCCACTCCACTCTTAGTAAATCAGGGCCAGTGTGGCCATAGTGTCTATGTCATTTCTCTTTGGGATTGCTCCTAGTCTACTGCTATTTGCCTGCAGACCTTTTTGTGACCCTACATGTTATTGCTCTTTCCGGGCCTGACCCCTCCTTGTCCTGCCATGTCCATACTTTGTGTTAATTGGTCTGGAAATCCCTTTAAAATGTACTTCACCTCTCACCTTGGGCAGGTGATAACCTCTGAACTGGGTGTCCTGTATGACACAATGTGGTAGACTGAGTGGAATTACACTGGTAAAACGTTGTATCTCGTGGATCACAGCATCAGTATATGGCATTTTGCTCCTATCCTCCACTGCTGGGCATCGATTTCTTCCAATCACTTTGTCTATCTCTTGATGAACTTTCTCTGGATGGAAATAACTCATGTGAATTGTAAACTGCAACACAACATCTACAGCTACTACAGCTACTATATTTAAGAGAAACATTTAACAATCAGATTTTACACAGTTTACACATATTGAATATCTGTAAAGCAACACAACAGCATAGTGTTGTGTGGTTTGGCTGTGAATTTCATGCAAGTATTCGGCCCGGATAGGGGATAACATCTGATCGCAGGGGGTGAAGTTATAGGGTGTGCAGATGTAGCAATCGCACCACGGCCCTGGTGCCTAAGGGGCCCCAAAGCACACCTGCTCCAGTATCATTTTGCACCAGTATCATTTTGCATCAGGGCCATGAAGCTACAAGTTACACCTCTGATTAAAATCTTAGTTTTTTGTTCAGATATATAGCTAAAATATATATTCCACTTTGTCCATCACCTGTAAACCGAACAATGTTTCTGCTCCTTCTCCAACAGTACAGGTGAGGTTTACCTTAGTTTACCAGCCAAACCACCCCAGGTTGTATGTATTATGGTCTATTAGATGTGTGTTTGTGTCATGTCTATCACCATGTATTGCAAACATTCATTACATTAGACAACCGAGATGGAATTCCCATGTCATATGTTGAGTGTAGATGAAATATAACTAATATATGAAATATAACTAATTTGAGTACCGAACGTACAGTATATATGACACATTCCATACCCTGCACTTCAACATAGAGTTAAATACATGTATTACTTTGATGGGTGTGTACAATGCTTTACAATACAATGCAATGCAAATCTGGTTATGAGCCACCGGCAGAGCTGAGACCCCCAGCAATCAGAAGAACGAGCGGGCAGAAGAGTGCAGGACAGAGATTGCTACAATACAGGGAGTGAAGTGCGCTACCGCGTGCTTCTGCGCACTAGTTCTCCAGAGCTCCGAGTCCCCGACTGATCAAAACTTTTGACATGTCTCTTTGACATGTGGAAAGTTTTATTTTATAAATGAGAGAGAGTGTGTTTTTAATATTGGTGTAGTAACATTTATTGAAGTAATAAAAATCCTTGAAAAACCTTTCCTTACCTGTGATTTCTGGGTATTTCATCAGAATAAGGATGCCATATCTTAGAGTAGTGCTAACAGTTTCTGTTCCTCCGAAGAACAAGTTATGAGTTGTCATCACAAGGGTCTCCGTGTTGAAGCTGCTCATAGGGTTTCCCTTCTCCTATTACCAGCCAAAAGGATTTATATAGACGGGAATGTTAAATGGAAAAAAAACAAAAACGGAAAAGGGCAAAAGTCTCACGTTGTTTATTAGTTCTTGGGTGTTGGATTTACCTACTTACCTTTTGCATCTTGATAAGGAAGCAGTCTATGAAGTCACGTGGACATTCAGGCTGTAATGTGTTTTCATGGTCCTTCACAATCTCTAGCAAAAAGGATTTAATGTTCTCAAAATTTTTGAAAATGCGATTGTGAGGTCCTGGTAAGTGATTCATGATCCCGGGGAATATGTTATACAACTGTTCAGGATGAAAGGAATTGTTAATGTTGTGATGCCTTTACCATCATTACAAATCATACTGGCTTGTAGAATGACCAACAATGTACATTGATGTATTGGCTAGAGATAAGCAATTTTTTCCTAATTTTAAGTTTGCCGTGCTCGCTGAACTTTAAAAAAAAGTTTGGTTTGTTGCGAACAACTTTCACGCAAACCAGCACTGCACTAACCTTCAAGACACGCGTATCAAACTGCCTATAATAGCTCAGAAGCCCTGTATAACACTGCTAGAGTCACCTGGGAATGCATTCAAATAGTTTTAAAGGGGTTTGAAGGCTATGTCTATGTCAAAGTTACAGCACATATGGTCACCTATGGTAACTAACAGCTTGTTTAAAAACACACTGTACCAGCAAAATTTGTAAGATTTTAACCACCAAAATAAAGCTGCCAAATGCCTGGTTGTTGCCAGATGTCTGCCTGTGTTAAAATGCACATGTATGAAAAGCCGAACAAAATATCCCTTTTATGGGCACTTTGGGTTGGGTATGTGTAGGCCTGGGTAGTAGTAGGCCTGGGTAGTAGCAGCAGCAAGGGTGATGTACTGGTGGTAGTTGTAGCCAGCAGAAAACTGGTTGTGGTGGACTAGTTGTAGCTGTAGCCAGCAGACAGGACAGAGTGTAGTGGGGGACTGGTGGAAGTTGTAGTATCCAGCAGACAGCAGGTAGTGATGAACTGGTGGTAGTTGTAGTATCCAGCGGACAGCAGGCAGTGGTGAACTGGTAGTAGTTGTAGTATCCAGCAGACAGCAGGTAGTGATGAACTGGTGGTAGTTGTAGTATCCAGCGGACAGCAGGCAGTGGTGAACTGGTGGAAGTTGTAGTATCCAGCAGACAGCAGGCAGTGGTGAACTGGTGTTAGTTGTAGTATCCAGCCGACAGCAGGCAATGGTGAACTGGTAGTAGTTGTAGCAGCCAGCAGACAGGACAGCAGGCAGTGGATTGAATGCATGCAATAATTGTCTAACCTGGTGTTATGTGATCTTGCTGCTAGCTGCAATGTATGCTGGGCTTCCCTCACATCATCTCAGTGTTAATTCCTCATCCTATCATGCATTCAGGCACCAAAAAGTTCTAAGCAAAACTCGCTTGACTTGACTCGCTCATCTTTAATCCTGGTCTGTTATTGCCGCTCTGGTTACAGGCTCTTACCTCTGGCTCAAGACCTTCCTTCGGTGGTATTTTTGTGATGTATGAGACACATGGAAAGGGGTTGTCTTGATCACACAATGCTTTTCAATTAGAACATTGTGGCCCAAATTTATCTGTCTGAAATCAAATCTGTCTGTTTTTTCTTATAACAACCAATCATGGCTCATTTCACCAGAGCTCGTTCAGATATGAAATCTGAGCTGTGATTGGTTGTTATGGACAAAACCAGAAATATTTGGTTTTAGGCAGGTGGATACAGCTCATCCTGTCTATATAATCCCCAAATCTAGTGATCTCTACCTAATTTTTTGGGGCCACGTAAATGATACTGGCATACAGCAGTTTCAGGATAGTTATGGATAGCTGTGGTAGACAGATCTGTTCCAGGACAGCTAAACTATAGAATCATGAAGATTATAGATAATTTCCCCAAACACTGACACTGATTTATGCAACTACATCTATGCCATACATTTTATGGTATATATGTGCTTTTCCCCATCATTTCTGGATCCATAGATTGGAACATGGGGGAATATAAACTAAAATGACAATATAAACCACTTGTGTTTGGAATTTATGATGGAAATAAGATACGTAAAAAGTTGCTTGAAAACTTGTAACCTAAAAATGTCAGAAAAATAGTTTTCAGTTTCTCCATCAATTGACTGGAGTTCCATAGAAAAAAACAAAATAATGACCACATTCCATCACATGTACTATAGAGATAGATAGCTAATACAAATAGATGCAGCACACCACAAGGTAGAATAAAGTAGTGGATTTATTCCAAAATGTGCACATTTTGGAATAAATCCACAACTTTATTCTACCTTGTGGTGTGCTGCATTTATTTGTATCCACAACTTTATTCTACCTTGTGGTGTGCTGCATTTATTTGTATCTGGATTGTGGAACCGGAGGACCGAGGTTCTGGATATGCTGGCACCCCTACAGCTTTGCCTTATTTGCCTGGATGTGCTGCTTTTATTTGGAAGTTATTGGTAGATAGATAGATATTCCAAAATGCAAAAATTCTGCAGCACACCCAGTAGTAAAGTGCAAAAAATTGGATTTATTGACCCATATCGCATCTGATATGGGTCAATAAATCCCATCTTTTGCACTCTACTACTGGTTGTGCTGCTGAATTTTTGCATTTTGGATTATCTGTGCAGTCTGCGATTGGGACTGCTATTTTTGCTTGCACCCCAAGATTTTGTCTGATTATGTGGTTGTGCTGCCTACTCTCTACATAGATAGATAGATAGATAGATAGATAGATAGAGATGTCGCAAATTGTTCACCGGCGAACAGTTCCCGGCGGATTTCGCACGTTCGCGTTCGCATCGCCGGGCGAACATATGTGAAGTTCGATCCGCCCCCTATACTTTAACATTGCAGTAAACTTTGACCCTGTGAGTCAGAGTCAGCAGACACATTACAGCCAATCAGCAGCAGTCCCTCCCTTCCAGACCCTCCTATCTCTTGCACGGACGCCATTTTACCCTCATTCAGCATGCTGCAGGCTTAGAAAGTGGAGGGTCAGAGAAGCTGCTTCTGCTGTATAGGGAAAGCGATAGCTAGGTTGCTGCTAGGTGGTTTATTCAGGGTCCAGTTTACTCCTAAAGCACTAGTGTAACATCTGCTTTAAGGACAGCACCCAAAAAAGCCCATTTTAGAGATGAAAGATATCGGTCCTGGTTGGGAGGGAACCGCTGGTTAAAAGGGGTACTCCAGAATCAAACTTAAGTTCCTTCAAGCAACTAACTACTACAGTATTCAAAGGGCTGAAAGATATCAGTCCGTTAGTCTTGCAACAGCTGGGGGCACCCTGGTTGGGAGGGAACCGCTGGTTAAAAGGGGTACTCCAGAGTCAATCTTAAGTTCCTTCAAGCAACTAACTACTACAGTATTCAAAGGGCTGAAAGATATCAGTCCGTGTGTTTTGCAACAGCTGTAGGTACCCTGGTTGTGGACCACTGCTTAAAAGGGGAACTCCGCTGGCAAACTTTTTTTCTTTAAAGCAACTAACTACTACAGTATTCAATGGGCTGAAATATATTAGTCCGTGTGTTTTGCAACAGCTGGAGGCACCCTCGTTGGGGACCACTGCATAAAAGGGGAACTCCGCTGGCAAGTTTTTTTGCTCATTGTCACCCTAGTGCAAATCACATTAGGTGTGACAGTTTCGCAAATAAAAAAAAAAAAAAACTTTTTTGGCTGTTAAATAAAATCAGCCGTCACTGTTAGTTCACGTCACAGTTGCCAGTTTTCCTGCCTGCAGGGCAAATTGTGTCACCCTAGTGCAAACCACATTAGGTGCGACAGTTGTGCAAATTAAAAAAAATACCTTTTTTGGCTGTTAAATAAAATCAGTCATCACTGTTAGTTCACGTCACAGTTGCCATTTTTCCTGCCTGCAGGGCAAATTGTTTCACCCTAGTGCAAATCACATTAGGTGTGACAGTTGCGCAAATGAAAAAAACAAATACCTTTTTTGGCTGTTAAATAAAATCAGCCGTCACTGTTAGTTCACGTCACAGTTGCCATTTTTCCTGCCTGAAGGGAAAATTGTGTCACCCTAGTGCAAATCACATTAGGTGTGACAGTTGCGCAAATTAAAAAAAAAATACCTTTTTTGGCTGTTAAATAAAATCAGCCGTCACTGTAAGTTCACGTCACAGTTGCCATTTTACTTGCCTGCAGGGCAAATTGTGTCACCCTAGTGCAAATCACATTAGGTGTGACACTTGTGTAAATTTAACCAAAAAAATGACAGGCAGAGGAAGGCCAACCCGCAGGGGCCGTCGTGGTGCTGGGATTCCCTTTGGCCCTAGAATGGCCAGTGTTCAGAGGCCACGTACCCTGAACCCCCAAAGTTCTGAGGACTTAGTTGACTGGCTATCACAAGACACCCAATCTACTACAGCTTCCGCTCGGAACCTTGACGCACCGTTCCTCTCCTCCTCTAGCTTAGCTTCGGGCACCTCTCATGCTACCACTTGCCCGCCTGCCGCCACCACCAACACTAGCACCACAGCAGCTTTACTTGATCCGTCAGAGGAGTTATTTACACATCAGTTTGAAGACATGAGCGATGCACAACCATTATTGCCAGAGGATGTAGTTAACAGGGATATGTCTCAGTCAGGCAGCATTACACACATGGACGTACGGTGTGATGATGATATTGTACCCGCTGCTGCTTCCTTTCTTGAGGTGTCAAATAGCGGTGAAGGTGTTGATGATGACGATGTGTCCGTGGATGCCACGTGGGTGCCCGCTAGAAGAGAAGAAGAGGGGGAAAGTTCAGATGGGGAGACAGAGAGGAGGAGGAGACGAGTTGGAAGCAGGGGGAGGTCGTCGCAAGGAGCTAGTGGCACAGTCAGACAGTCGGCACCCGGGGTCAGCAGGCGGGACACTAATCAACGCATGCTGTCGCCACCACCAGAATGCCGTCATCGCAGAGCTCAGCAGTGTGGCATTTTTGTTGTGTGTCTGCCTCTGACAACAGCGAGGCCATTTGCAACCTGTGCCAGAAGAAACTGAGTCGTGGGAAGTCCAACACCCACCTAGGCACAACTGCTTTGCGAAGGCACATGATGTCACATCACAAACGCATATGGGATCAACACGTCAGTACAAGCAGCACACAAAGTCAAAGCCGCCATCCTCCTCCTGGTCCAGCATCTTCAGCCAGGTAAACCACTGCTGCCCTCCTTGCCCCCTCTCAACCATCCGCTTCTCCATCTCTCGCCTTGAGCAGTTCCTGCTCATCTGCCCACAGTCAGGTGTCTGTCAAGGAGATGTTTGAGCGCAAGAAGACAATGTCTAAAAGTCACCCCCCTAGCCCGGCGTCTGACAACTGGCTTGTCTGAACTGCTAGCCCGCCAGCTTTTACCATACAAGCTGGTGGAGTCTGAGGCCTTTAAAAAATTTGTAGCCATTGGGACACCGCAGTGGAAGGTACCCGGACGAAATTTTTTTGCACAAAAGGCAATCCCCAACCTTTACTCCATTGTGCAAAAGGAAATTATGGCATGTCTGGCACACAGTGTAGGGGCAAGGGTCCATCTGACCATTGATACCTGGTCTGCAAAGCATGGTCAGGGCAGGTATATCACCTACACTGCTCATTGGGTAAACCTGGTGACGGCTGCCAAGCATGGAATGCGTGGCTCTGCAGAGGAGTTGATGACACCGCCACGACTTGCAAGCAGGCCTGCTGCCACCTCCTCTACTCCTCCTACTCCATCCTCTTCCATAACATCCTCGGCCACTGCTGTGTCTTGCTCCACATCACCAGCATCCCCCCAGCTCCCCAGGTGCTATTCCACATCCCGGATACGGCAGTGTCATGCCATCTTGGGGTTGACTTGCCTCAAAGCAGAGAATCACACCGCACCAGCGCTCCTGTCGGCCTTGAACGCACAGGTGGACCTGTGGCTGACTCCGCACCATCTGGGGATCGGCAAGGTGGTTTGTGACAACGGAACAAATTTGTTGGCGGAATTGAGGTTGGGCAAGTTGACACATGTGCCGTGCATGGCACATGTGTGTAATCTGATTGTACAACGCTTTGTGCTCAAGTACCCAGGCTTACAGGATGTCCTGAAGCAGTCCAGGAAGGTGTGTGGCCATTTCTGGCGTTCCTACACGGCCATGGCGCACTTGCCAGATATCCAGCGGCGAAACAACATGCCAATGAGGCGCTTGATTTGCGACAGCCCGACACATTGGAATTCAACACTCCTAATGTTCGACCGCCTGCTCCAACAAGAAAAAGCCATCAACGAATATTTATATGACCGGGGTGCTAGGACATCATCTGCGGAGCTGGGAATTTTTTAGCCACGTTACTGGAGGCTCATGTGCAATGCCAGTAGGCTCATGCGTCCTTTTGTGGAGGTGACAAACCTGGTCAGTCGCACCGAAGGCACCATCAGCGACATCATACCGTTTGTTTTCTTCCTGGAGCGTGCCCTGCGAAGAGTGCTGGATCAGGCAGTAGATGAGCGTGAAGACGACGAGTTGTGGACACCATCACCACCAGAAACAGCCTTATCAGCATCGCTTGCTGGACCTGCGGCAACGCTGGAAGAGGATTGTGAGGAAGAGGAGTCACTTGCGTGACTTATCTGCCACCAACTAGGGTTCAAGTCGCAATGTTTTAGGGCACTTTCTGCCTGTCAAAACAAACATAAATGTTTCAGGCCGCTGCTACAGCAGCGGCTGCGACAATACCATATTTTCCTGCCAGGTGTTTATGCCTAATTTTTTCTGGCCTCTGCTGCTGCACTTGTTATGGTGTTGCAATTTTTATGGCCGCTGCTACCGCTGTGGCTGCGACAATACCCAATTTTTTATCCATGTGTACATGCCTAATTTTTCTGGCCACTGCTGCTGCACTTGTTATAGTGCTGCAATTTTTATGGCCGCTGCTACAGCTGCTAAAATACCAAATTTTCCAGCCAGGTGTACATGCCTAATTTTTCTGGCCTCTGCTGCTGCACTTGTTATGGTGCTGCAATTTTTCAGGCTGCTGCTACAGCTGCGGCTGCGACAATACCCAATTTTTCATCCATGTGTACATGCCTAATTTTTCTGGCCTCTGCTGCTGCACTTGTTATGGTGCTTCAATTTTTATGGCCGCTGCTACAGCTGCGACAATACCAAATTTTCCAGCCAGGTGTACATGCCTAATTTTTCTGGCCTCTGCTGCTGCACTTTTTATGGTGCTGCAATCTTTCTGGCTGCTGCTACAGATGCGGCTGCAACAATACCCAATTTTTCATCCATGTGTACATGCCTAATTTTTCTGGCCTCTGCTGCTGCACTTGTTATGGTGCTGCAATTTTTATGGCCGCTGCTACAGAAACGGCTGCAGCAATACCAAATTTTTCAGGCATGTGTACATGCCTAATTTTTCAGGTACTTTCTGCTGACATCTCTGTCCATTTTTGCAACCGTGGATATTAGATGTATGCTAAGGGTAACATGGTGGCTCAGAGGTTAGCACTGCTGACTTGCAGCGATGGGGCCTTGTGTTCAAATCCCACTATGTGCTGCCTCAAGAGGGGCTCTAACTATGTGCTGCCTAAAGGGGGGATCTAACTATGTGCTGCCTAAAGGGAGGCTCTAACTATGTGCTGCCTAATATGGGGGAATCTATGAGCTGTCTAAAGGGGGGAATCTAACTATGTGATGCCTATAGATGCTATGTGCTGCCTAAAGGGGGCTAAAGCACGTTATTACAAAACATTTAGGAATAATAGGTGATTTATGCCCTTTATGGATTAAAATCAGACTCTGCATCAACTATGTAATTTTCCATGGGAGTTTTGCCATGGATCCCACTCCGGCACGCCACAATCCAGGTGTTAGTCTCCTTGAAACAACTTTTAAATCACTATTGTGGCCAGAAAGAGTCCCTGTGGGTTTTAAAATTTGCCTTCCCATTGAAGTCAATGGCGGTTCGCCTGGTTCGCAAACTTTTGCAGAAACTCGCGTTCGCGGTTCGCAAACCGAAAATTTTATGTTCGCGACATCACTATAGATAGATAGATAAATTTTTAGTTCACATTTCTGTGCTTTTGTGTAATATTGTTAAAATATATTTGCATAGGGGAAACAACAGGATACAACCATTATAAAAGCTATAAAAATTGGTATGAAATGAATTCTACCCAGAAACAATTGTTTGAAGCTTCAATAATAGTATTAGTTTAAGCAGTGGAAACAGTTTAAAGGATCCATTGTTGTGCCTTTAAAGGGTTAAAGGGGTTTTCTGATCACCAAATGACCACTGATACACCCTCAGATCCTGGTAATGACAAAAAAAACTTCCAGGAATTAATGGAGCTCACTGTGTGTTCAACCAGGGTTCCTTTCATTCTCTAAGGGGCTTACGAGAATTGCCAAGCTCGGGGCTCTACAGTGTTCAAAAGCCCCAGAGAGAATTAGGATTTAAGAATTATGTGTGGTGTGTATCATTGGTTGCGAGGGACATTTTACCACAGATCTGCTTGTTATCCCATATTCTGTGAATAGAGGATAATTTATTGAGAGAAATGCCCGTTTAGTAGAAACTACAGATAAGCAGAAATAGGTCTCAAAAGTAATTTTTCGTCTTACCTTTCCCCAGCCAGAGCTGATGACTTGAAAATTGTCATTGATGAACTGAAGAAGTGACAGGAACCTCTTGTCTTCATACTGAAATCGATCACCAAAGACAATGGAGCAGATGACATTGGAGACGGCTCGACTTAGGAAGAAGGTTGGATCAAAAGGCTTTTCTATAGCACAAAGTTACAGAGTCAGAAATATTCTTTTACATGCAAGCAGTAATAATGAAGAACTTAACATTGGTTATTAAACATTTCCAGTATTATCTGCTAAAAAGAAAAAAAGAAAAAATCTCACAAAGTTTTGAGAAAGAATACAAAGGATTGACTACAGAATATGCAACATTCTAGGATCTCCTGGCCCTTACGTTTTGTGTTCCTGAACTCTTCCAACATAAATTGTGCCTCCTCTTGAATTCTTTCCTCTACGCTCCTCTTCCCCATTCCGAAATTTCGAAGGGTGACCAAAGCAAAACGCCTGAGGACCTTCCACTTCTCCCCATTGGAAAATGCTATCCCTAAGAAAACAGAAAGTTGTAGTACACAATGAACGTTATTCTTAATACAGTAAGGCTGCATTCAGATTAAATCTCCCCCTTTATGTATGTCTCTATTTAAAGGAGTACTCCAGCAAAAATTAGCTGATCGCAGGGAGTCAGACCATTGGGGCCCTTTGTGATCCTCAGGACAGGAGACGGCACGCACTCCATTCATCTCTATAGAAGCGCTAATGATGCCCTAGAGCTGTACTTGGGTCTTTTTTGTGCTCTCATAGAAATTAATGGGGCTAGTGCTGGCTGCAGCAAACGCTCCTCACTGAGCGCCTGTTCCTGTCCCATCCCATCTGTAAGGCCTCCTGCAATCCACTACATATCCCCCATCCTGTGGATAGGGATACGGTAAGTAAATTTTTGCCGGAGATGTCCTTCAACCCCTTAAGGACACAAGGTGTACATGTACTCCCTGTACATGTACTCCTTCTATGACGTGGGCTCAGGAGCTGGGACCAGTATCTAATGCCGGAGATCAATGATCGTGAAGATGCCTGGCATTAACCCCTCAGACGCTCCAGTCAGATTTGTCAATCAATTCAATTGTAAATATGTAAACAAAAATAAACATATGTGGTATCCCCGCATGCGTAAATGTCTGAACCATAAAAATATAAGACTGCTGAGACCCTGCCAGCTCTTAATGTGCCCAACCCGGCCCCTCCCCCTTGAAATAAAGAAGCAGGACACCAGTTTACATTTTTGTCCCTGGGACAGCGTAACAAAAAACCCAGGAACTGCGATCAACCTGTTCTGTCCAAGACCCACGGATACACAGATAAACAAACCATCACAAAAAATGATCGCCCATGCACAGAACACCTGGCTCAAACTCTGAGGGTTGCAACATCACCCGCCTGTGAAGCTCTGAAAAAACTAAACTAAAACCACGAGAACAAAACGGTTCCGCTACAGGAAGGGCAAACCTGCAACATGGCTGCCACTAGGGGTCACAAAAGAGAAAGAAAATCCACAGTCCGCACCTGCAGAACTGACCCAGACCCAACCTTCAAGGGCTCAATAAACCACCAAAAACTTTGTCCCAACCTCCCCGCCCAAAAAGCAGATAAATAAAAGATGATGCCTGCCCTGCATCACACAGCCAGAAATATTAAATAAATAAATAAATAAATAAATAAATAAGTAATGGCGCCCCAGTTGCAACTTGCAACTGCACAAAACCTGCACCAGACATGAAAAGCAGCATTGAAAAGACCTGTCGCACAGATGCAGTGATCTGAAAGCCTAGCCCAGAGACAGACAGCCTGAAGGAGAAAGAAAGAAAGAAAAATAAATAAATACAAAGAAAAACTGCCCATAGGCACAACCCTACCAGCAAGATTAAGCAAACCCATATTGACTGCGCCCGTGAATGTGCACGTACACATACACATACACACACACACATAAAAAAAAGTTTTTCTCTTTTTAAATAATTGTACTCTTAAAGGCAACAAACGCAACCTAACGGGCAGCCCGCCAACTTATCCACATTGTCAAGGGGAAGATGGAAAAGCACGCCAAACCCGTGTCAATCAGCAAAGACAACGTTGTATATGGCTCCCCAGAACACGGATAAGAGGGCAATGAATTGCCCAATGGAGAAGCGAAAGGTGATCCACAGAACAGCAATTAGAGGAAGCAAACTCGTTTGTTGCCAATAATGGAATTTCCTGAATCACAAGCTCTAGCATTTCCAAATATACCTGTCATCCTTATATTAAAGAAAGCAACTGAGCTCACAAAAAAAGGGGCCACCCAACTACGTCTCATTCCAATCACGTTCGCAATAAAAATAAAGATCCAGTCAAAGTATAGGAAAACAATTAACATGGCTATAAATCGCCTTTGAAATCCAAAATCGTACATGTATTTATTATATAAACAATGAATATTTCCATTTCTGTGAATGACAAAAAATGTGACACCCCACATGGTGGCCCTATAGACCGTTCGCTACATATATATATCAGAAACACCCCAGACACTGTCTCTGTAGAAATACTGACATCTTCAGAAAGTGACACATATAGATACTGATAGCGGCCTATATGGGCATGTGATTTATCAGCAATATATATTTTTATTTATTTACACAGTTCTACAAACGTCATGTCCCTCTTACCTTTTCTTTTTTCTTTTTTTTTTATACTATCAGTGCATGAGACAATTTATCGTCAATAGTTATCTTTTTTTTTTTTTTATCTCCAATAAATTTACGGTATATAGTCCTTTTGTACAATGCATTACATTCTACATAAAGATACGATAAATAGATAATACATATATATCTTTATATAACTGATCGATACAACAGTATCTTGTGCTAGATTAGGTCTCCCAATTGTCAACAACAAATGAATTATTTTAGGGAACCTTAAAATATCATTTTATTTCTTTCCATTAAAATGTGAAAAAACTTGAACCATCAGTGAAGAAAGCATGGTGTTCCTGGACTTGAAGATATGGATTACAGAGAACAGGCATGTACAGACTACTGTATACCGTAAAGAGACGGCCACAAATTCCCTGCTTCGGTGGGATAGTTGCCATCCACGCCCACTGAAGCAGGGAATACCAACAGGCCAATATCTCCGGATTAGGAGAAATTGTTCCACATTGGAAGAATTTAGGATAAAAGCCAGTGAATTACGTCTAAGACTAAAAAACAGAGGCTATCCAAACAAGGTTCTAAAAAAAAGCTTATCATAGGGCCCTGAGAGCAAATAGATCAATACTCCTTACCCCCAGAAATAAAGAACGACAAGAGGGCAGTGATGCATCTAGAATCATAGGGGTATATGATGAAAATGCGAGCGAAGTCAGGGACATCCTTATAAAATACTGGGATATACTTAGACTAGATGTTACCCTGAAAGGATTAATCCCGTACGCACCCCAAATTACATACAAGAGAGGGAGCAACCTTAGGGACAGAATAGTGCAGAGTAACTTTGAAAAAGTAACCCAAAAAGGATGGTCTATGGAAAAGCCAAAAGGAACGTTTCCCTGTAGCAAATGCACTATGTGCCAGTATGTTAAAAAAGGAAAAAGCTTCATAAGTGCGGTCACAAGTAAAGAATACTACATGAAAGAATTTGCTAATTGTGACACAAAAGGAGTAATCTATTTACTTACCTGTACATGTCCCTACAATTATGTGGGAAAAACCTTTAGGACTTTCAGACGAAGACTACAGGAGCATATAGGGGATATAGTGCATATGAGAAACACACCTGTGGCAAATCACTTTGCAGCCCATCATGAAAGCGATGTCAAAAGTCTAAGTGCCCAGGTCATAGAAGTCGTCCCCCCACCGACAAGAGGTGGAGACTGGGACAAGAAACTCCTCCAGAGAGAAGCCTTCTGGACGTATACATTGGCCGCAGTAAAACCAGAGGGCTTAAACGACTTCATATCGTATGCGTGTTTCATAGATTAGTGAAAGTTAGTAATAAGAGTACTTCCAATATCATCAAAAATCACATATGCACTGGTCACCATAGTAAATCCATTTAGCAACTGTACAACAATGCTGAAATTACAATATAACTATCAAAAGGACAATAATAAGAAAGAATGTTTAAATAATGACAACAATAAGAAAGAACGTTTAAATATCTCCAGCCATAAAGGAGTTAACTCATCCGAAAATTATCCTGGAACGCAAACACCGCTACTAATCCACAGATACATCCGGAACTCAGAACGAGGGCTGAGAAGCACACCTGAGTTGAAAGGATACCCCCCTCCCTGTCATACCTGAAGAGTTCAGTCTCGGGAATAGGAAAAGCCGTGGACGGCTGTTCACACCGTGATTGGTTGGTCAGAGTAGAGGTGGAGTGAAGGAGGAGTCAAAGAATATAAAAACTCGGCGGGAAGGCAAAAGCAGTACGGCCGTCATCAGTGCCGCACAGATGAAATGGAGCTGCACGAGCTGCATAAACTAATGGATGCATAAAGAAGGTGGAAGCCGAAAATAAGGTCCCTGAGGAATCGTTTAGAGGAAACGCGTAGGACCGGCAGCCCTGAGCATACCACAAGCTCCAGTGCACTTTATTCCAGTGCACACAAAACGCACCTTACTACCGGAGGAAGAGAAAGATAAGTGGCAATGTGCAAAAACCTGTGGTGTTACATATATTGACTGTGGATACATTGTGCAACATTTCACCATTCTATATATGCACTAGTTATATGGATACAGTCTGCAACATACTGTGTAATATGTGACACTTGGAGAAACAATTTTGCAAGAGACACCGGCACGGGACACTTTAATTGCCGGCACGGGACACTTTTATTGCCACATTGCACATAAAAAAGACTGTATATTGTGAGCTCTGAGAAACACAAAAGAACCACAAAAATACCGCACAGTCTGAACATTGCCCGGTATTGTGCAATGGAATATTGCACATGAAGGAATAGTTGCAATTCTCCTATGCACTTTATGACGGTGGCGATTTAAGAAGGTAGTTATTGGTGACCCATCACTATCAATACCCAGAGTGTTTTTTCACGTTTTTTCACATTTTAATGGAAAGAAATAAAATACATATATATCTTGACACACCTCCTGAGATAAACAATACACCTGACTCAAAAGATATGCCTCCTTGCCATAGTGAAAAAGAGGGAAAGGGGGGAGATGGGCGCTAGCAAATCTAACTGATCTGCCAAAGCCCAACTAAACACCAACCCCCACTCCCCCCAAGCCCCAGAAAAGGTACACTCACCAGATGACAAAAAAAACACCGCTGGAGGCACACCGTCAACACCGCCTGGAGCGTGGGAAGCAGCCGACATGGAGGAGCTCTGTCTAGAGCCAGTCTTCTGTGGCAACCTCGAGAACGGACACTGGAGGAACCAGAGGTTCTGCAGGACTCCGCAGGCCAAGGCCACCCCGGGAGGACTAAAAGTGCTAGCTCTGTCTCAATAAGCAGGAAGCCTGGAAAAGTACCTGTACCACCTCCTGCGACCGTCAGTGGAGCGGCAGCTGCTACGCCTGCACCCACTCACGGACCCAGAGGGGGTAGAAGGCCTGGCACTGAACAGGGACCGCTCCCTGCAGACCACAGGGGGAACAGGAGGGAAACAGCTGCATCAACAAGCACTACAGGGGGAGGGGATGGCTGGGACTGATAACTACTTGGGGATCCAGAGCGGGGTGAAGACTAGGCACTGTAGTAAGGGTGCTCCTTGCTCCCACTAGGTGCAGCAGAAGGGACAGGAGCCACCAGCGCTGGGTGCAGCAGAGAGTCTGCAGTCAGCACAGCAGGTGCTGCAGAGGTAATCACCTCACAAATAAAAATCCCTCATATGGGTCTGTGGATGGAAATATAAAAGAGTTATGCATTTTAGAAGGCGAGGAGGAAAAATTAAAATGCAAAAATAAAATTGGCCTGGTCCTTAAGGTCAAAATTGTCTTGGTCCTTAAGGGGTTAAAGATGCAAATTTTTGTACAAAAAGTTATAATTTGTTAAAAGAAGCAAAACATAATCATATCTAAATAAGTTGGGTATTATTTTAATTGTACGGGCCTGCAGAATAAAGATAAGGTGTCATTTTTACCGAAAAGTGCACTGCGAAAAACCCACAAAATCTACAAAATGGCGTGTTTTTGTAAATTCAAAAAGGTGGAAAACTGAGTCTTTAACCCTTTCAGGACTCAGTTTTTCGATTTTTGCACTTTTGTTTTTTCCTCCTCACCTTTTAAAAATCCTAATGCTTTCATTTTTCCACCTACAGACCCATATGAGGGCTTGTTTTATGCACTACCAATTTTACTTTGTAATGACCAAAAAATCAAAGGCAAAACCCAAAAAATTGTGGGACAAAATAGAAATAAATAAATAAATAAAACAATTGTGTAACTTTTGGCTTTTTCCATATGATTAAAATGATACCCAACTTATATAGATTTGATTTTGTTTACTACTGTTAAAAATTATAAATTTTTGCACTAAAATTTGTATGTTTAAAAACGTTCTCTTCTGTCCCTTATAACATTTTTATTTTTCCACATACGGGGCTGTATGAGAGCTAATTTTTTGCGCCATGATCTAAAGTTTTTGTCTCTACCATTTTTGTTTTGATGAGACTTTTTGATCTCTTTTCATACATTCTTTATAGGGTATACAAAGTGACCAAAAATATGCAATTTTGGACTATGCCTTTTTTTATGTGTTCACGCTATTGACCATGCAGTTTAATTAACATTATATCTTTATAGTTTGGACATATGTTTATATTTATTTTTGTTTACATATATTTTGTTTTTTATGGGAAAAGGGGGATGATTCAAACTTTTGTTAGGGAAGGGTCAAATCACATTTATTAACTTTTTTCATTTTTTTTATACATTTATAGCACCCATAGGGGACTATAACATGCAATCTTCTGATTGCATATACTGATCAATGCTATACCATAGCATAGCATTGATCAGTATTATCCGCGCTCTCAGGTATGGAGCAATCGAGCGACGATTGGATGCCAAGGAGGAAGGTAGGGACCCTCTTCGTGTACTCTCTGCTGATCGGGACACTGCGGTTTTACCTTGGTGATCCCGATCAGCCAACTGAGCTGCCGGGAAGCACTTTTTTCATTTTAGGGGTTAATACCAGACATCACTGCTATTGATGATGTCCAGTATTAGCCACGGGTCCCGGCTGTTGATAGCTGCTGGGACCGACCCGCTATGATGCGGAATCAGCTCGTAACCCTGTGTCATAGCAGGGGAGCAGGTGCAGAGCGTACAGGTACGCCCTGTGTCCTTAACAGGTTAAGGGGTTAGAAGAAACCTATTATATCAAATATGTAATGGAGTATGTGGGCAGCAGGTCACTGAGTAGGATGCATTAGGCAGATTAATAGACTTCTATGGAAATAAATTCAGGGTGACCTGTAATTATTTCATGTAAATAAGGGCTGGTGTCTATAGGGATAATATATGTAATGTATTTGGGGATCTAGCACCCTCAGTTCTGTCATAAGAACCTAAACCATATTGCTTCATTCCCAGTTTTTTATATAATCTTTTTTAACTCCAGGGTATGGGAGTTATCAGTAACCTCAGCCAACAAATGGTTTATTTCATAGAAATAGTGAGCTGCACATTATTTTGGAATATTTCAGTGCAATAAGGTTGTTCAGCTGGTTGTGCAAACCATAGTGACACAGCAGATTTTTATTCCAATATTTGTGCCAGATCCTGCAGACCGGTAGGCCGTGCTGGGGTCAGGAGTGTTCTACATTACTTAGCGGAGGATCCAGTTACCAATGTAATCCGCAGCTTTCACAATATTTACTCTACAGATCATTTTTATCCACAGAGAATAAAGAATATTGTGAGAACTGTGAAATGTCCGTGTCTGAATAATGGAACACAACTTAATGGATATTTATTCCTTACTACACTAATCTGGTACAGGGCGGCCACTAAATAAAAGGTTTATATCAGAATTCTTCTTGTTCTGTGATGAAACCTGAACTAGGAGAGAAGGCGGCAGTCACAGTACAAGATGTATGTATTGTATTTATGGGCTGATGTAACATCGAACATTCTCTTGTCTCTCTTCTGGAATGTTTTAATACCAATACAAAACACATATGAGAACGTAAAGCCAAACATTACAGGGGTTGTCTCACCACAAACACTAAAGAATACTGCTGGGATATGCCATTAAATGGCGGCTAGGCTATTAAAGGAGTACTCCGCTGGGAAAGATTTTTTTTTTTTATTAACTGGCGCCAGAAAGTTAAACAGATTTGAAATTTACTTCTATTGAAAGATCTTAATCCTTCCAGTACTTATCAGCTGCTGTATGCTCCACAGGAAGTTCTTTTCTTTTTTACTTTCCTTTCTGTCTGACCACAGTGCTCTCTACTGACACCTCTGTCCATTTTAGGAACTGTCCAGAGTAGGAGCAAATTCCCATTGCAAACCTATCCTGCTCTGGACAGTTCCTGACATGGACAGAGGTGTCAGCAGAGAGCATTGTGGTCAGACAGAAAAGACATTTAAAAAGAAAAGAACGTCCTGTGGAGCATACAGCAGCTGATAAGTGCTGGAAAGATCAAGATTTTTAAATAGAAGTAATTTACAAATCTATAGCAAACGAAAGAGCACGTACGTGCACTCACTGCTCAACAGAGAAGGCTGCGTCAAGGAGTCCGGTTGACGGGGGGCTGGGTCACAGCATCAGCGCAGGTGTGTGGCGCTCGGAGGCTTCGGGCGCCACACACCTGTGCTGATGCTGTGACCCAGCACCCCGTCAACCGGACTCCTTGACGCAGCCTTCTCCGTTGAGTGGTGAGTGCACGTACGTGCTCTTTCGTTTGCTATACATTGATGCTTCATACACTTGTATGTGCACCCCGCAGGAGATATTGTAATAGGTCGCCGTTACTGCAGTTCGTTGGAAGGTGAAGTTGCTTCTTGTGTGCTCTCCCATTTCCTACTTCATTTTTTGTCTAATTTAAAAATCTATTTAACTTTCTGGCATATGTTGATTTAAAAAAAAAAAAATTAAAAAAAAAGCCCCATTAAAGGGCCATACCACTCCATTTTGGGAAAAAGATCGAGTAGTTGGGAGACAAAGTCATTGGGGAAAATCTATTTAGGCAAATGCATGTGACTTCTTATGTAACATGCCATGACAAAAGAGTATATGTCCTATGTCAAGCTTACTCTTGGTTAGATTTTTTCAAAATAGACTGTTTTGAAAAGTATCATAAAATGGACGTGAAATGGAGCGTTGCAAATGCAATACATTTTTGGAAGATTTGCATTAGTTTTGGATACAAAATGTTAGAGTACATGCATGCAGGCCTTGTGCCTTGTGAGGTGCATATTATAAAATTAAACCCCCAATCCAGCATAAGTCAATCCAAACTAATACAAAGGACTGACTTTTATGACAAAACTAAACTTTAATGTCAACCAGGGCTGTGGAGTCAGAGTCGAGGAGTCGGAGTTGGACAAAATTTTGGATGCCTGGAGTCGGAGTCGGCAAACAATGCACCGACTCCGACTCCTACTAAATTTAGATTGGAATAAAAAAAAAGCAAGTTTAAATGTCCCAATTCACTAAAAGTTATAATTAATGACTTCTCTACTGTAAAAATAAAGACCAATGCATGCAGTGGCTCACGTAACCGCAAAACAAACACTTTAAGTGACCGTGAAGAAGCTTTTCATGTGCTTCACTATATGGCGTGCAACGCACAATTAGGAGCGGCAATACTTATACTTTCCATAGTGTTGTGTTCTGCTGTTACTGGGAACCCATGAGTAACCTAGCCTCTCACTGAAAAGGGATTAAGTAAATATGTTTTTTGCAGGACTAGAGACACTTGTATAAGTGAAGGGAATGGAGGGTCAATAGTTCAAGACTGAAGCTGTAAACCATTGGAAAAACTGCTGCCATTCAGCTAAGGCTATAAAAACTTGTAAACTCCGATTGTTAGCTTAAACTTTAAACATGACTATGGGATTCTACTAGGGAAATCATGTTTTATAATAAATGCCCCTTCCTGGATCCTCCCACTGCCCTATCTTCAGCAGCAGATCAGCACACAAAAAGGAGAAGGCAGCAGCTTCTGTCCAACTACCTCTCTCTGCTAGAAGAGCTTAGAAGAACTTGGTGGAACAGCTTCTTGGATTCAACTGTAAGTGTTTATAAATACATTCGCATATTAATACAGAGGAGTCGGGGAGTCGGAGTCGGAAGTACAAAAAACGGTGGAGTCGGAGTTGGAACATTTATCTACCGACTCCACAGCCCTGATGTTAACAATACAAAATACCAAAAAAAAAAGACAGTAGCCCACCCATTAAAATACCCCCCTTAAAACACATAAACTCCAAATGCAACAGCAGGGAGCATCCCCAGGAATATCATCAGCCCTAGTTCACTATGTACATTAATGCACAAACAAATGACTATATGGCAATGCAGTATGTTACAACATGATCTCTCATAAACCTGATAGGGACATCTGGGACTCCTGGTTAATTGTGCACCCCCGCTTCCACCTCTACACATGTTTCGAGAAGTCTTCATCATGTAAAATCTGCTGTGTCACTATGGTTTGCACAACTAGCTGAACAAATGTACTGAACTTAACTATTCCAAAATAATGTGCAGCTCACCATTTCTATGAAATAAACCACTAGTTGGCTGAGGTCGGGATATGAGGATGGGGTATAAGGAGGGGATATGGGGCTGGGATATGAAGACAGGATATCAGGACAGTATCTTCTATGTTGCTTTTCCTCTCCCACAAAAATTAGGTAGAAAAAAACAGGGTAACTCCAGGTACCCTGCTAGTGGTTTTAGAAAACTAGACTGCATGTATTTAAAGAAGGTCTGTGGTCAGTTTAAAAAATAAAATATATATATATATATATATATATTTTTTTTTAAACATTATTCTGTAGCCTCTGATGCCCTGATTCCAATGCTCATTTTATTTTGCTGCTCATATTAACAACATCCTGTACCCGGCATTCATACTTTTTTTTTTTTTTTTTTAAATACTCACCTTTCTAAATAAAGTTGACGCCCACTTATGGTCAGCTTATGCTTAGGGTACCTTTCGATTAAAAAGGCTTTATTTAAAGTGGACAGCCCCTTTAAAATATGGCCAAGACTTCATCTTAGGTAAAAGCATCTGATACATACAATAAAGAATACAATTCCTCATCAGATCATATATATATATATATATATATATATAGTCAGTGCTATAGTATGAAAACACTTACCATTCCCTTGAGTGAATCTGTAAACTGCTGGGAAATCTCCTCTGCCACTAAAATTGTCAGCCTGTTCCACCAAAGCTTCCTTTACTGCTTTGTATCCAAAGAGGACAACATTGGGTTGTGGTCCTAAGTAGATGGTGAAGACTGGACCATATTTGTTGCTTAGCTACAATCGGAAGGAGATATGAGATATTTGAAAAGATAAATATAATTTAAGCTTGTAAAAACCATAATGAATTACAAATGTATAACACCAAATCCAAAGCAATAAGACAACAAGAGCGAAATCCCATAACAAGGCTGGGGGGATGCTTCTCTGTTACCCTTAAAGAGTACCTGTCACCAAATAAATTGTTCTAAACTAACTCAGGCTATGTTTCCTGAGTTAGTACACCCCTCTCACCCTTAAAAAAAAATCTGAGCTTTAAAAAACTGTGTATCATACCTTTATTCTTGCTCACAAAGTGCAATTTCCCAGCAGAAGAAAGTGGGCGTTTCCTAGCAGGCATGACATCACTGAAGCCTGCTGGGGAACCACTTCTGCCCTCACATAGTTGCAGTGCTGTGATAAATAGAAGACCTCAGGTTCTGTGCATGTTTCAGTCTGTGCAGCTTTCTGTGAGAATCTGTGGAGCTTTCACATACTGTGCAGCTGTCAATCAAGCTCAGTGCAGAGAAACACTTACTGAGTTTGTTCTCCTGCCAGGCCGGGAGGAGACTGAACTCACTGTATTAATTGTGACAGGGAAGAGAACAGAGCCACCTAGTGGCCGTTTTTTCTATTACATTTTAAACATATTTATGTTGATAATTTTAAAAGCAAATGAAAGGGAAAGTGTCTGCTAATTATAGAAGGAACAATATATTAAACGTTTTATTTGTTGACAGGTACTCTTTTACCCCTTAAGGACTCAGGGTTTTTCCATTTTGCACTTTCGTTTTTTCCTCCTTACCTTTTAAAAATCATAACCCTCTCAATTTTCCACCTAAAAATCCATATTATGGCTTATTTTTTTGCGTCGCCAATTCTACTTTCCAGTGACTTTAGTCATTTTACCCAAAAATTCACGGCGAAACGGCAAAAAAAATCATTGTGCGACAAAATCGAAGAAAAAATGCCATTTTGTCAATTTTGGGGGCTTCTGTTTCTACGCAGTGCATATTTTGGTAAAAATGACACCTTATCATTATTCTGTAGGTCCATACGGTTAAAATTATATCCTACTTATATAGGTTTGATTTTGTAGTACTTCTGGAAAAAATCATAACTACATGCAGGAAAATGTATACGTTTAAAAATGTCATCTTCTGACCCCTATAACTTTTTTATTTTTCCACATACAGGACGGTATGAGGGCTTGTTTTTTGCGCCGTGATCTGAAGTTTTTAACGGTATGATTTTTGTTTTGATCGGACTTTTTGATCACTTTTTATTCATTTTTTAATGGTATAAAAAGTGACCAAAATACGCTTCACACTGCACACACTGATCTCCTATGCTGATCACTGGCGTGTATTAACACGCCTGTGATCAGTGTTATCCGCGCTTGACTGCTCCTGCCTGGATCTCAGGCACAGAGCAGTCATTCGTCAATCGGACACCGAGGAGGCAGGTAACGGCCCTCCCGGTGTCCTGTAAGCTGTTCGGGACGCCGCGATTTCACCGCGGCGGTCCCGAACAGCCCGATGACTAGCCGGGATACTTTCACTTTCGCTCTAGAAGCGGCGGTCAGCTTTGACCGCAGCTTCTAAAGGGTTAATATCGCACATTGCCGCGATCGGCGATGTGTGGTATTAGCCGCGGGGCCTGGCCGTTGATGAGCGCCGGGACCGACGCGATGTGATGTCTCGGGAGCCGGCGCAGGATGTAAATATACGTCCTGCGTCGTTAGGGGGTTAATAGGTATAGCTACCATCAGCTCATCTCTGCATGGGAGACATGGGAGAGTCTTAGTATTATATTCAATAAAACATATGAATCTGGTGAGTCACAGAGCAATGATCCCCTCTTAGAGCTACAATAGCTGATAGTGGTGTCAGATATCTATATATCTGCAAACGGGGTTAGGTTCTGGGGTATTTTTTGGGGGTGAAGACTAAAGGTTAGGGAGTAGGGTTCTTCTAAACTCAGGACCAGAGAATTATACAGCACAAATAGCTGAACTTACAAAAGAAAGACTATACCTAGGGACAAGGATTTATGAAAAACATGGCTGCTTTTTTTTTTTTTCAAAAACATTTGAATGATTTTTAGTGGCGCTGAGATGCAATATCAGACACAACTTCTGGACAGGTTTAGCACTATTTTTGAAAAGCAACTATTATTTTTTAATCCTGAAGAACCTCTTTATAAAAGGATAAAAGAAGAGAAATTGAAGTATTACATGACAGCCATTCAAATGAGTGGGCAACCTTGTAATACATGGTTGGCATAAGGTTTGGCCGTTCTTTCTTAGTAGCTTTCCTGTCTGGCTAATTGAGTTGTGTGCTGAGTGGGGGACCTCCTGTCTACAAGCCTCTAATAGAGAAGAGGGACAAATGTTCTATTTGTACCTGATTCTGCCACCAAAGTGTATGAGGTGAACTTTAAACCCCTATTGAAAGACATTAAACAACTGTTGTCAGAATATGACCTTCCATTGATTTCGTGGCTCGGTAGGAAGAATGTAGTCAAATGTTACGTATTTCCCAAAGTCCTCCATAAATTACAAATGCTTCCCATCGCCCTTTCACTCAAATTTTTTTGTCAAATTGCCTATATGTTCTCTCGATATATATGGCGAATGAGTAGACCCAGAATGGTGCATAGCCTAATAGCCAGACACTACTTAGAGGGAGGAATATGACTCCCGGATGTGAGGAATATATACAAGGCCATTCAACTACAGAGATGGCGAGATCTGACGAGACCTCTGGCACCAAATATGCCTAACACACGGGATGTTGAGAGAAATTCCCCAGGCAATTCACTGAGAGACATCTGGCTGCCACCAAGCACGAGATATAGGCCAGACTCTAAACATCTTCTATATCAGGGAATTTACTCCACCCGGCTTGATCTATCTCTCTCCCTTGCTCCCTCTGTCTCACCTATTTCCTGTTATCTGATACCTGCAGCTGTAGACAAATTCTCCCCCACCTTCCAGGCGATGTGGGGCAAGTTGAGAAATATCCCGGTGGCCCAACTATTTAAGGATGGAGTGACGGCAACGTCTAAGACTTTGCAATCATTGATCCCACTGCAGAGATTCTCATTTATGCATGCACACCACTTTGTCCATTGTTGTTCTGTGTTTAAAGATATGTTTGACCCTATGAGGCAGTTGATCCGATTTGAGGACTTTATCCTCGATACTCAACCCAAACATAGGAATCTATCCTCATGCTTGTCATTTGTCACATCCACTTACACTTGTTCACCACCACACTTCATTGCCCAAAGGAATTGGGGAGACCCTTTTCCGACGCTGACACTGCCACAATATTGAGACACTCCCATAGATTTTCGAGGTGTGTTAGACTGCAGGAATCACACTATAAGATAGTTTCCCGTTGGTATAAGATGCCAGAGTTTCTAAACACCCACAACTTATCTACCATGAACCTTTGTTGGCGCTGAGCTAAGCGTGTAGGAACACACCTGCATATTTGGTGGACTTGCCCTATTATATCTTCCTTCTGGAAGGAAGTGAACACTACCATTAATTCTATAGTGAAGAAGAGGGTAACCCTTACTCCAGAGGCTGTACTACTTGGTTTACCCTTGTCTGGATATTCTCTGAGTGGCCAGTCTCTCATCTCTCACTTTCTGGCAGCAGCAAAAACGTTGATTTCACTTCATTGGTTACAAAATACCTCCCCCTCCAAGGGCGAATGGCTATCCAAAGTCCACCATATATGCATATTGGCACTGAGAACCCATGATAAGTTTATAAGAATCTGGCAGCCTTGGTTAAGCTCCTCTCTAAGTTGAAATGTGTGACTTTGTACTTTAATGATTCAGTAATACGCTATATGTACCTATACCTGACATCTATGCATGACTGGCAGTGACACCTCCTTCACCAACACCCATCTGCACGATTCGAGAGTCTGCATCCCCTGAACCCCTTCCTCTCCTTTCCTTTCCCACCTACAACCCCTCCCTTCTCCTATCCTACTCTTCTCCCCCCCATCATCATTCTCCTATTATTAGAGTTATTTATAAATATTAGAAACGTTGGCTTCGTAGTTTCTATAAACTTTGGTTCCGTTGTTCTTGTATTCCTTGCACTTACCATTCGCAGCTGCGTCTGCCTGATTGTTTATGGAATATACCCTTTTTTTGAAAACTCAATAAAAACATATTTGAAAAAAAAAAAGTTCTATTTGTATGACAACCAATTGATGCAATAGATCTTTGCTTCTGTAGAGCAGATACACCAATATAAATACTATACCTCTTGTAGAGACTTGACCAAATATTTGGTATCCAGCTGGTGGAGATTGCCCAAAAATGGCAAGGCTTTAGGGCCTGGTGGAAGTTTGCCCTTTCTCCTTTGAAGGATTATCAAAAAGGAAAAGCAGAGAACAAGTAGTGCTATTGGCACAGAGCTAAGATTGATCCTTTCCAAACCTGAGAAATCAACAAGACAACAAGTTAGAAATCTAGGACTTATGTAATGTAAAGTATGAAAAATGTACATGATAGCAATAAAAGCTTAAAGAGGTGCTCTGGCAGAAAACTATTTTTGGTAATCAACTGGTACCAGAAAGTTAAACAGATTTGTAAATTACTTCTATAAAAAATGTTAATCCTTCCAGTACTTATCAGCTGCTGTATACTACAGAGGAAGTTGTGTAGTTCTTTTCTGTCTTCCCGAAACAGACTCCCAAAATTTGGTCTGGTTTAACAGAAAATGGGAAGGGGGCGGAAGAAGCCAGGTGCCATTCTCCAAAGAGCGGTGCCTCTCCCTGAGGAAAATACTCGTCTCTTTTAGCTAGTTGCTACAGGTCTCTCAGCCAAGCCAGAACACCCTGCTGTGTACTGACGAGGGGCAAGCACCCGAAACATCGGGTCTGTAGATGGGTCCTCTTCCCTTCTGGGGAGAACTCTGACTTGGCGTAAATCCCAATCAGCTTCTGAGACCTTGTAACCAGAGCCAGAGCTGATCAGAGGGCACGCTACCATATGTGGTGGTGTGATGAGAAACTTTGCATATATATATATATATATATATATATATATATATATATATATAAAGGAAGATCAGGGCAGCACTCCAATAACGTGAAAAAAGGTAAAATTTATTCCATCAAAACAATGTGCAAAACAGCAGCGACGTTTCGATCCTCTCCAGGATCTTTTTCAAGCTGAACTAAACATATTTGTGATTTCTTTTATACACATAGTCATAAAGTGAAACAATTATCAATAAAGTGTAAAAATACAATAAAGTGCAATTAAAGCAAAAACTGTGTACAGTAGAGTGATCAATATACAATGTAAGGCTCATATATCCTTCTTATTATGAGCAAGGTGCATATACAAGTATCCAGAAAAACTGGATACTAAAGTGCTTACAGTGATCTTAAAACAATCAGATTGCCTATAATTAAAAACAGTCAAACAATCAGAGGAATAATTACAGTAACGCTACACCTTAAGCGTGTGTGATGGACACTCGGCGTTCCGGAAGCGCCGTCTGTGCCAGCCCGCCCCCTAACATGACGTTATAGTTAATCAGTGGTTTGAGATCTCCGTCTTGCAAACGCCACTACATATCGGCGCGTGCGCAATGCCGGCTAGTCCGTCCGTGCATGGTCACGTACCTGCGCCTGCGCACCAAGGAGATTGGTGCGACGACGCCATCTTGAGAACTGGAAAAGCTTCCCTTACATAGAAAAACATAGGAAAACCATACAAATACAAGAATTACAAATCACAGACATTATAACACAGCAGTCAATAAGTAAACCGGTGACCACGAGGCAGGGTTCCATGCCAACCCCATGCCGCCAAAGCTCAATTCCAGGTAAGTGGTTTTAAATAAAGAAAAACATTTTTAAAAAAAATAAAAAATAATTAAATTAAATAAAAAGTTTTAATTTAAGTTAAAATTTAATTATTTTTTAGTTTTTTTTTAAATGTTTTTATTTATTTAAAACCACTTACCTGGAATTGAGCTTTGGCGGCATGGGGTTGGCATGGAACCCTGCCTCGTGGTCACCGGTTTACTTATTGACTGCTGTGTTATAATGTCTGTGATTTGTAATTCTTGTATTTGTATGGTTTTCCTATGTTTATATATGTAAGGGAAGCTTTTCCAGTTCTCAAGATGGCGCCGTCGCACCAATCTCCTTGGTGCGCAGGCGCAGGTACGTGACCATGCACGGACGGACTAGCCGGCATTGCGCACGCGCCGATATGTAGTGGCGTTTGCAGGACGGAGATCTCAAACCAATGATTAATTATAACGTCATGTTAGGGGGCGGGCTGGCACAGACGGCGCTTCCGGAACGCCGAGTGTCCATCACACACGCTTAAGGTATAGTGTTACTGTAATTATTCCTCTGATTGTTTGACTGTTTTTAATTATAGGCAATCTGATTGTTTTAAGATCACTGTAAGCACTTTAGTATCCAGTTTTTCTGGATACTTGTATATGCACCTTGCTCATAACAAGAAGGATATATGAGCCTTACATTGTATACTGATCACTCTACTGTACACAGTTTTTGCTTTAATTGCACTTTATTGTATTTTGACAGTACACTTCATTGATAATTGTTTCACTTTATGACTATGTGTATAAAAGAAATCACAAAAATGTTTAGTTCAGCTTGAAAAAGATCCTGGAGAGGATCGAAACGTCGCTGCTGTTTTGCACATTGTTTTGATGGAATACATTTTACCTTTTATCACGTTATTGGAGTGCTGCCCTGATCTTCCTTTTTTACATTTGGATGGATCGTTGGACTTGATCCTTTTACAGGTTGCCTGCACCTTTCCTTTTATATCTTTTGGATTTTAGAGTGCTGTTGCTCCTTTGCTTTTATATATATATATATATATATATATATATATATATATATTCTTTATTGATTGTACAGCAGGATGTGTCTGCTTTATGGCAGCTGTAATCAATAAGAGTTAATTGGCAGATTATTATGATTATAGTCTCCAGGAAGAGATGAGTACAGCCCCCTCTGCAGAGAGTGACAGGAGCTACATACATAGGTTTTCTTTCTCTGTGTGTATAATTACAATCCAACAGTACATTAAAGCTGTCAATAATTAGTGTTGGGCGCGAATATTCGCATTTCAAATTTTTATCGCAAATATTCTTTAGAATGATGCAAATACACTTGTCAGAGGTTATCAACAACATCCCTAGCAACCAATAGTAAAATTGCCCACCCCCTCACTGTTTTCTTCCTTGAATACGCGATTATGTGAATATTCACATATGCAACTAGTCGCATATGCAAATATTCGCACATGCGAATATAACGAATATGCGAAATTTGCGAATATAGGACGAATATTCGTCTATATTTTCATGAAATATCACAAATTCGAATATGGGCAATGACGCTCATCACTATCAATAATCCCCCCCATCCCCCCCAATAGATACTGAGATGACTCTGCTCATCTTGTCCTAATCTATGCAGAAATGCTGACAAGTTAGCTGTAGAAAATAGTGGACAGTGGGAAGAACTGGAAAGCATTTTGAGATTTTTTTTTTGTTTTATCAATGATGATACAAAAAATCTGCCTAAAAAAATAAATAAATTAATAAAAATCAGATAAAATCTTGATTTAAACAATGTGTCATTGTCTGATGATATAGATACAATTTACAGTTGTCGCAAATGTACTGTAACATTTGTGGATCTCACAATCTGTTCTGTATTACATGATCTGTGTTTGTCTAGAGAAATACAATTGGACAAATTATTAATTAAAATATTATATAAAATATTATATTATCAAACATTGTACTGTATTAAATTTCACCATATTGGGCATACATCTGTAAGTTACCTGCTATGAAAGAATATTCTCTTTCTCCTTATGGGAGGGTTAAAACAGAAGGGGATTTGTTTTTATTTTTTTTATTTTTTTATTTTTTGCATTTGATATTAAAATAGATTTTGTAGCGAAAAATGCCATTAAAAGATTTTAAAAGATAAAAAAAAACATGACTACTTTAGTTCAAAACAGTGTCCTACATATCCACAAGCTGTTTGCTACTAATGCTCTTCTCCAGTTATCTCTTTAACCCCTTAAGGACAATGGACGTACTCCTACGCCCCCGTTTCCGAGTCCTTAAGGACCGAGGACATAGGAGTACGTCCTGTCCATTCCCGGCCCCCCACCGCTAGCCGGAGGGGAGCTGGTGCCCGATGCCTGCTGAAATCGGTTTACCGGCCGACCAATCAGGGCACCTGCTGCGGGTATCACTCCCGCAACCCGCTCCGCCCCTCTTCCGGAGGACGTGAGCAGGTGCGGGAAGAAGACCCCGGGAGCTGGGGACCCCGATCCCCGGCATCAATGTTCTGATCGGGACCCCAGGAGCGGCGGCGGTGGCGGCGAGGGACTGACCTATGTCCCGTAGCAGCAGCAGGAGGTGAGTGACAGCCTCCTGCTGTTGCTTAGCAACAGCTCCCAGCATGCAAAAAGGGCATGCTGGGAGCTGTAGTTATGCAACAGCAGGAGGCAGACCACCACATGGTGGGCATGCTGGGACTTATAGTTTTGCAACAGCTGGATGCACATTTTTTTCTATGGAAAAGTGTACCTTCAGCTGTTGTATAACTACAAATCCCAGCTTGCACAATCAGCTAAAGTGCATGCTGGGAGTAGTAGTGGTGCATCTGCTGGTTGCATAACTACAACTACCAGCATGCCCGTTGGCTGTCGGTGACTGCTGAGAGTTGTAGTTTTGCAACAGCTGAAGGCAGACTGGTTGTGAAACACTGAGTTAAGTAGCAAACCAGTGTGTCTCCAGCTGTTGCATAACTACAATCCCCAGCATCCCGAGCCAAAGTAGTATGCCTCCAGCTGTTGCATAACTACAACTCCCAGTATGTACGGTCTATCAGTGCATGCTGGGAGCTGTAGTTTTGCAACAGCTGAAGGCACACTGGTTGCAAAACACTGAGTTTGTTACCAAACTTGGTGTTTCACAACCAGTGTGCCTCCAGCTGTTGCAAAACTACAACTCCCAGCATGCACTGATAGACCGTACATGCTGGGAGTTGTAGTTTTGCAACAGCTGGATGTTTCTTCCCCCCCCAATGTGAATGTACAGGGTACACTCACATGGGCGGAGGTTTACAGTAAGTATCCGGCTGCAAGTTTGAGCTGCGGCAAATTTTCTGCCGCAGCTTAAACTGCCAGCGAGAAACTACTGTGAACCCCCGCCCATGCGACTGTACCCTAAAAACACTACACTACACTAACAAAAAATTAAATAAAAAGTAAAAAACACTACATATACACATTCCCTCCCCCTCCCCAATAAAAATGAAAAACGTCTGGTACGCCACTGTTTCCAAAACGGAGCATCCAGCGGTTGCAAAACAACTACTCCCAGTATTGCCAGATAGCCACTGACTGTCTAGGCATGCTGGGAGTTTTACAACAGCTGGAGGTACCCTGATTGGGAATCACTGGCGTAGAATACCCCTATGTCCACCCCTATGCAAGTCCCTAATCTAGGCCTCAAATGCGCATGGCGCTCTCACTTTGGAGCCCTGTCGTATTTCAAGGCAACAGTTTAGGGCCACATATGGGGTATCGCCGTACTCGGGAGAAATTGTGTTACAAATTTTGGGGGGTATTTTCTGCTATTACCCTTTTTAAAAATGTAAAAATTTGGGGAAAACAAGCATTTTAGGTAAAAAAAATATTTTTTTTTTTACATATGCAAAAGTCGTGAAACACCTGTGGGGTATAAAGGTTCACATTACCCCTTGTTACGTTCCCCGAGGGGTCTAGTTTCCAAAATGGTATGCCATGTGTTTTTTTTTTTTGCTGTCCTGGCACCATAGGGGCTTCCTAAATGCGGCATGCCCCCAGAGCAAAATTTGCTTTCAAAAAGCCAAATGTGACTCCTTCTCTTCTGAGACCTGTAGTGCGCCAGCAGAGCAATTCTCACCCCCATATGGGGTGTTTTCTGAATCGGTAGAAATTGGGCTTCAAATTTTGGGGGGTATTTTCTGCTATTACCCTTTTTAAAAATGTAAAATTTTTGGGAAACCAAGCATTTTAGGTAAAAAAAAATTTTTTTTCATATGCAAAAGTCGTGAATCACCTGTGGGGTATTAAGGTTCACTTTACCCCTTGTTACGTTCCCCGAGGGGTCTAGTTTCCAAAATGGTATGCCATGTGGGGTTTTTTGCTGTTCTGGCACCATAGGGGCATCCTAAAGGTGACATGCCCCCCAAAAACCATTTGTCGCTCCTTCCCTTCTGAGCCCTCTACTGCGCCCGCCGAACACTTTACATAGACATATGAGGTATGTGCTTATTTGAGAGAAATTGGGTTTCAAATACAAGTAAAAATTTTCTCCTTTTTACCCCTTGCAAAAATTCAAAAATTGGGTCTACAAGAACATGCGAGTGTAAAAAATGAAGATTTTGAATTCTCTCCTTCACTTTGCTGCTATTCCTGTGAAACACCTAAAGGGTTAATACACTTACTGAATGTCATTTTGAATACTTTGGGGGTGTAGTTTTTATAATGGGATCTTTTATGGGGTATTTCTAAGATGAAGACCCTTCAAATCCACTTCAAAACTAAACTGGTCCCTGAAAAATTGTGAGTTTGAAATTTTTTTGAAAAATTTCAAAATTGCTGCTGAACTTTGAAGCTCTCTGGTGTCTTCCAAAAGAAAAACCTCATAAATTTTATGATGCAAACATTAAGTAGACATATTGTATATGTGAACCAAAAAAAATGTATTTTGAATTTCCATTTTCATTACAAGCAGAGAGCTTCAAAGTTAGGAAAATGCCAAATTTTAATTTTTTTCATCAAATTTGGTGATTTTTCACCAAGAAAGGATGCAAGTTACCAAAAAAAATTTACCACTAAATTAAGTAGAATATGTCACGAAAAAACAATCTCGGAATCAGAATGATAACTAAAAGCATTCCAAAGTTATTAATGTTTAAAGTGACAGTGGTCAGATATGCAAAAAACGCTCTGGTCCTTAAGGTGTAAAATGGCCTGGTCCTTAAGGGGTTAATGCCAGATAAGTAGTAAGGGATGATGCTGTTTGTGCAGAAATGAAGCCATCTTCCTCTAATTATGGAAAACCAATGTAAAGGGGAGTTCTACTTCCAGCTTTCTAATGTCTCAGAAGTATACCTTCCGAGATGAAAGGGGGTGGGTACTATATCGCTATCATCACGCGATCATCATTGTGTAACTGCATGTGAGCAAATCCACCCTGGCATGTGGTGGCCAATAGCTGCAAGTAGTGAAGGGGGGATACTTTTTGTCAAACTCCACCGTGACTAATGTGACAGGTGGCCACGCCCCCTGAAAGTTCTCGTCAAACTCCAGCGGAACTAATGTGACAGCTGGCCACACCCCCTTTTCTAGCAGAGCCTCAATAGGCCCTTTGTGCCGTCTTGTCACGCCGCATTTCACGCATAACTTTGTTAACCCTTCACCTACATTCACTGCTGTGAATGTTAATATGTAAACATGTACTGACATGTCTGCCTTATAATAAAAACAGACAACAGTGTATCATTTTATAAAGCTTTATTAATAGAAGTAATCATATATTCAAACACATTTCACAGAATCATTTCTACATAAACCATATCAATATAATTGTTTGGTTACGTCCAAACAGCGCAAATTTGAAATGTGTTGCAGGACTTTGTCTTTGTGCTGGCTAAATCCATGCACATATTGTATAAACAAACTAGTCAGCTGTATATATACCATATACCATTAGGCCTCAAAGATCTAATGGAATGTTGTGTGCACTTTTCAATTAATTTATTCCTTTTTTGGTCTTGTATTGTTTTCCTATCAGCTATTTAGATAAAAACTTCAAATGGCCCCTAGGAATATTCTTGGAATTTTGGCCATTATTTAGCCAAAATTTGGAGCGGTATTAGCCTGCCTGTAATTTACAAATAAAGGAAACAAAACACAAAAATGCTCAAAATAATAGAATCATTTGTACATCTACCGCAAATTTGTGTGATGTTTATTTTATAAATTAAACTCTACTATTGGAGTTTAAAACTACAGCAGTAAAATGACAATTACCAGCAATGTAGCTCACTTGGTCTACCACTAAAACATACGCTCTCAGGCCTTGTATGATTGAATTGACCCCTCCTGACATAGATGGCTACATTGAAGCTGTGTAACCTTACAATTCATGTTACCGGGATCCTAAGAATATTCCATGATTTTCAGCACTGCCAGGCAATTACATTGGTAGTGCCTTCATTATAGAATATATATATATATATATATATATATATATATATATATATATATATATATATATAATTCTTAGAGATGAGATCCTTACCTCAAGTTAATTTTGTCTATGTTACTTACTTGCGTTCTCCTACAACACTTTTATTGTATAAAATTGAGCTTTTTATTAATTGAATGGGACCTGTTCATGTAAATACTTTGATTCAGAAGCCTAACATACCCCTACCCTAGTATTTACTATGTGTTCATACATGTCCTGTTATTATTACAGTCACTGATAATAATAAATGGAATTATTTATGTATTATAATTATATAACATCACCAATATAGTATTTTCTTTTAGTTTATATGTTAGTAATATTTGTATGATTGGGTATATTTTTTTCCTTACATTTGGAACAACTGTTTGCAATGTATATTATTGGGGGATAACATTTTCCTGAATCTTTGTCATGTATACAGTACCTAAAGCACTTATAGAGCGGTGTAAAATAACTAACTGTAAATTGTGAACTTTTAGAATATCATTGTTTACAAAGAAAGAAAACAAAACCATAATTGCTCCAAAGGGAAACATTGTAACAGTTTGTAATGTTGCAAAAAGATTTCAACCTAGAGACACAATATTAAGCAGTGGTATTAATATTATGTTTGATGGGACATAATATTAGGCTGCGGTATTAAAGGAGTAGTCCAGTGGTGACTCAGTGGTGAACAACTTATCCCCTATCCTAAGGATAGGGGATAAGTTGCAGATCGCGGGGGGTCCGACCGCTGGGGCCCCCCGTGATCTCTTGTACGGAGCCCCGACAGCCCGCGGGAAGGAGGTGTGTCGACCTCCGCACGAAGCGGCGGCCGACACGCCCCCTCAATACAACTCTATGGCAGAGCCGAAGCGCTGCCTTCGGCAATCTCCGGCTCTGCCACAGAGATGTATTGAGGGGGCGTGTCGGCCGCCGCTTCGTGCGGGGGTCGACACCCGCTATCTGGCCGGAGAGCCTGGCCCCCGTACAGAGAGATCGCAGGGGGCCCCAGTAGTCGGACCCCCCGCGATCTCAAACTTATCCCCTATCCTTAGGATAGGGGATAAGTTTTTCACCACTGGACTACCCCTTTAATATTATAGCTCATGGGACCCAATATTAGCCAGTGGTATTAATGTTATGGGTCATGGATCTCTATATTAGAAGACTGTATTAATGTTATGTCTGATGAAACACTATTAAGTGTGGTATTAAAGTTATGAAATGCACGATGCTATAAATGATCTGTTTTAGATCCTGCGCTAAAATAATTCAAGATCCTTTACATAGAGGCGGCTTTATTCATTGATATAGCCCCTACATACACATCTATGTTACTTTTAGGGATGTCTCATGTGAGAAATAGGGGGATTGACTGTCGGGAAATGCTTTGTTTATACAGCTGTTCTGGGATGCGGCTATGTGCGCTGCTTTTGCACCTCTTTTAAGGGTGTAATAGAAAAACCTGCCTGTACCCCGTTTTCACTACTGTATGGCTTCTGTACAGAAAAAATGTGCATCTGCCGGAAAAAAACCTATTTATACAGCTTGATTTGGATCTATTTCTTTTCCTTATTGGAACAATACCTTGTTGTGCTGTATATTATTGGGGATAATATCTTTGTCATGTATACAGTACCTAAAGAACTTATAGAGCGGTGTAAAATAATTGTAACTCTAAGTTGTGAACTTTGAGCATATCATGGATTACAAAGAAAGAAAACAAAACCTAGAATGCTCCAAAGGGAAACATTGTAACAGTTTGTAAGGCTGAAAAAAGACTCCAACCTAGAGACACAATATTAGGCAGTGGTATTAATATTATGGTTGATGGGACATAATATCAGGCCGTGGTGTTAATATTATAGCTGTTGGGGCCCAATATTAGGCAGTGTTATCCATTTTATGGTTCATGGAACACAATATTAGAAGACGGTATTAATATTATGGCTGCTGAAACATATTGGGCGTTGGTATTCAAGTTATGCCTGATTGGGGCACAATATTAAGAGTTAGTATTACCTTATTCCTGTAAATGGTATTTAACTTTACAAATGTACAAAAGAAAACAGCTTATTCTGTGAAATGTGTTTGATATATGTATCAAAATTATATAAAAGACACATAGTAACCATTTGTAAGGTTGAAAATGTAGTATTATGGTTGATGAGACATAATATCAGGGCATAGTATTAATATTATAGCTGCTGGGACATAATATTAGGCAGTGTCATGAATTTTATGGGTCATGGACCGCTCTATTAGTAGGTGGTATTAATATTATGGCTGCTGAAACATATTAGGTTTGGTATTCATGTTATGACTGTTGGGGCACAATATTAAGAGTTAGTATTACTTTATTCCTGTAAATGTTTTTTTAACTTTACAAATGTACAAAAGAAAACAGCTTATTCTATGAAATGTGTTTGATGTATGTATCAAAAACTATATAAAAGCAACATAGTAGCAGTTTGTAAGGTTGAAAATTTAATATTATGGTTGATGGGACATAATATCAGGGTGTGGTATTAATATTATAGCTGCTGGGACACAATATTAGGCAGTTATTAATTTTATGGGTCATGGAACGCTATATTAGAAGTCTGTATTAATATTATGCAATGTGCGATACTATAAATGATCTGTTTTAGATCCAACACTAAAATAATTCAAGATCCCCTACATAGAGGAGTCTCTATTCGTTGATATATACCGTATATACTCGAGTATAAGCCGAGTTTTTCAGCACGATTTTTCGTGCTGAAAACACCCCCCTCGGCTTATACTCGAGTGAACTCCCCCACCCGCAGTGGTCTTCAACCTGCGGACTTCCAGAGGTTTCAAAACTACATCTCCCAGCAAGCCCGGGCAGCCATCGGCTGTCCGGGCTTGCTGGGAGTTGTAGTTTTGAAACCTCCGGAGGTCCGCAGGTTGAAGACCACTGCGGCCTTCAACATCATCCAGCCCCCTCTCACCCCCTTTAGTTCTGAGTACTCACCTCCGCTCGGCGCTGGTCCGGTCCTGCAGGGCTGTCCGGAGAGGAGGTGGTCCGGTGGCATAGTGGTTCCGGGCTGCTATCTTCACCGGGGAGGCCTCTTCTAAGCGCTTCGGGCCCGGCCTCAGAATAGTCACGTTGCCGTGACAACGACGCAGAGGTGCGTTCATTGCCAACGTACATGTCAAGGCAACGCCTCTATTCCGGGCCGGAAGCGCGGAGAAGAGGCGCCCCCGGTGAAGATAGCAGCCCGGACCACCTCCTCACCGGACCACCTCCTCTCCGGACAGCCCTGCAGGACCGGACCAGCGCCGAGCGGAGGTGAGTACTCAGAACTAAAGGGGGTGAGAGGGGGCTGGATGATGTTGAAGGCCGCAGTGGTCTTCAAACTGCGGACCTCCGGAGGTTTCAAAACTACAACTCCCAGCAAGCCCGGACAGCCGATGGCTGCCCGGGCTTGCTGGGAGTTGTAGTTTTGAAACCTCTGGTGGTCCGCATGTTGAAGGCCGCAGTGGTCTTCAACCTGCGGACCTCCGGAGGTTTCAAAACTACAACTCCCAGCAAGCCCGGACAGCCGATGGCTGCCCGGGCTTGCTGGGAGTTGTAGTTTTGAAACCTCTGGAGGTCCGCAGGTTGAAGACCACTGAGGGCGAATGATGAGAAGAGGATGATGAAGGGGGGGGGGTGTGGGGATGATGAAGGGGGGTGGGGATGATGAAGGGGGGGGTGTGGGATGATTACAAGGGGATGATGAAGGGGGGATGTGTGGGATGATAAGGGGATGTGTGGGATGATGACAAGGGGATGATGAAGGGGGGATGTGTGGGATGATAAGGGGATGTGTGGGATGATGACAAGGGGATGATGAAGGGGGGATGTGTGGGATAAGGGGATGTGTGGGATGATGAAGGGGGGATGTGTGGGATGATGACAAGGGGATGATGAAGGGGGGATGTGTGGGATGATGACAAGGGGGGATGTGTGGGATGATAAGGGGATGTGTGGGATGATGACAAGGGGATGATGAAGGGGGGATGTGTGGGATGATGACAAGGGGATGATGAAGGGGGGATGTGTGGGATGATGACAAGGGGATGATGAGGATGTTAATGACGGGTCTGGATGATGACAGGGGGGGATGAGGTATTTCCCACCCTAGGCTTATACTCGAGTCAATAACTTTTCCTGGGATTTTGGGTTGAAATTAGGGGTCTCGGCTTATACTCGGGTCGGCTTATACTCGAGTATATACGGTACTCAAAATGTATAAGTAAACTATTCAGCTGTCATGATGTCTTATCATATTACATCTACATGTGTGAATATAGCATAAAAAGCCTCTGTTTCTATATATATAATGTGATATACCGTATTTATCGGCATATAACGTGCACTTTTTAGGCTCACATTTTTAGCCTAAAGTCTACCTGCGTGTTATACGCCGATAAGCCGCTACAGTTCAATGATTTAAAGCGGGCGCTTTAAATCAATGAACTGCAGCGGCTTTGCAGGTGCAGAGACCGCCTGCCCTGGGGTCTAGAGCCCTGCTCCCGGCCCTTCTCTCCCCCCTGGCTATCGGTGCCGCTGTCCCATTGCCGACACTGACAGACAGGGGGAGAGAAGGGGCAGCGGCACCCATTGCCGGCGCCGACAGACAGGGGGAGAGAAGGGGCAGCGGCACCCATTGCCACCCCCCATCCCCGGTGGCATAATTACCTGTTGCCGGGGTCGGGTCTGTGCTGCTTCAGGCCTCCGGTGTGCGTCCCCTGCGTTGTTGCTATGCGCTGCGAGACGCAATGACGTCACTCGTCATTGCGCCGCGCCATGCAGTGCATAGCAATGACGCATGGACGCACACCGGAGGCCTGAAACAGCGTGGACCCGACCCCGGCAACAGGTAATTATACAACCGGGGATGGGGGAGGGGCGCCGTCAACGGGGCAGCAGTGCCGGCAATGGGTGCCGCTGCCCCTTCTCTCCTCCAGGCTATCGGCGCCGCTGCCCCGTTGCCGGGGCCGCTTCTCTCCCCCTGGCTATCGGCGCCGGCACTGATAGTCAGGAGGAGAGAACGGGCAGCAGCGCAGACAGCCAGCGGGAGAGAAGCGGCAGCAGCAGGGCTCTAGACCCCAGGAAAGGCAGGGGGAGAGAAGCGGGCAGTGATGGGCTCTCTCCCCCTGCCTTTCCTAGGGGTATATTGGGGTATACGCATGCACACACACGCACCCTCATTTTACCAAGGATATTTGGGTAAAAAACTTTTTTTTACCCAAATATCCTTGGTACAAATGAGGTTGCGTGTTATAGGCCGGTGCGTGGTATACCCCGATAAATACGGTAATTATTTATATAACATTCTGTGCTGCTGTGGAAACCTGATATAAATTGTATATAAATTCACACTTTCTATAAATTTATATTACATACTGAGCAAAAAAAAACTGTTCTTTGAAATGTGTTTGGCTATATGACTACTTCTAAAGTTAAATGAAAAACAGGACAAACTATTGTGCTAATACAGGCTTCTCTGTCAGGTATAGCACGCGACTGCATGTATTTAATTATCAGAAAGAGAATGACTGTAATGAATAACGTGACAAATTGCGGTACTGAACCCCTAATACAGGCTCCTTTGTCTGATATAACAGATGGAAACACGCTTTTTACTACAAGCTGCTTGGTTATCCCTGTAAATAAAAATATAATAATGTATTTTTACTCTATGTGCTTGTTATTCAATGACTGTATCAAGATCTAAATGTATTTAACACTTATCTTTTATAAATAAAAAAAATAAAATATATATATATATATATATATATATATATATATATATATTTAGATAGATAGATATGGTTTATGTAGAAATGATTCTGTGAAATGTGTTTGAATATATGATTACTTCTATTAATAAAGCTTTATAAAATGATACACTGTTGTCTGTTTTTATTATAAGGCAGACATGTCAGTACATGTTTACATGTTAACATTCACAGCAGTGAATGTAGGTGAAGGGTTAACAAAGTTATGCGTGAAATGCGGAGTGACTAGATGGCTAGAAAAGGGGGCGTGGCCAGCTGTCACATTAGTCACGGTGGAGTTTGCCGAAAAGTATCCCCCCTTCACTATTGCTGCACAATGTTGCCAAGGTTGTGATATGGTCCTAGGTCCTCTCTACTCATCTACTCATAAGGTACACCGGGACAACAGGGAGCCTTAACCCGATAACGACCAAGGACGAGTATAGACGTCCAGGTTGGCGGGCGTTCCCGCACCTGGACGTCTATACTCGTCCATTCTTCTCGTGGGTGCTGCCCAGTGCACCCACGAGATCGCGGCAGGGACTCGGCTATATCACACAGCCGGGACCCTGCTGCACTGCCAGGACCGAAGTAAACTTCGGTCCCGGCAGTTTTAACCCTTACAGCCGCGGTCGGAAGTGACCGCGGCTGTAAGTGTTATGACAGAGGGAGGGAGCTCCCTCTGTCACTCCTGCAGCACCCCGTATCGCGATCACGGGGTGCTGTGTGTGTCCGCGGCTGGCCGGGACCTGCCGCACTGCCGGGAGTGAAGTTCACTTCACTCCCGGCAGTTTAACCCTTACAGCCGCGGTCAGAAGTGACCGCGGCTGTAAGGAGTTCTGACAGAGGGAGGGGGCTCCCTCTGTCTCCTCTGCAGCACCCTGCAGCGCGATCGCGGGGTGCTGTGTGTGGCCGCACTGCCGGGAGTGAAGTTCACTTCACTCCCGACAGTTTAACCCCTACAGCCGCGGTCAGAAGTGACCGCGCGCTGTATGGAGTTCTGACAGAGGGAGGGGGCTCCCTCTGTCTCCTCTGCAGCACCCCGCATCGCGATCGCGGGGTGCTGCTGCATACCTGGGCTGCCGGGGGTCCTACAAAGACCCCCAGGTCTGCCCTGGGTATTGCCTGCCAGTGAAAACTGGCAGGCAGCATATAACTACAATGCTTTGGAATACTAAGTATTCCAAAGCATTAAAAAGTGTAAACATAAATAAATAAATAAAATAAAAGTGTAAAAATAAATAAAAATGTAATAAAAGTGTAAAAAATATATATATATATATATTAAATATACATTTATTAAATGAATCTAATAAAAATTAATGTAATATGCTGCGGATGTCCGCCACGTGATCCTACACATTATGCAGCAGTCACGGTAATGAGCTCGCTGCTGCGGCTGGGTAGCTTTGTGCGTCCACTCATAGCGGCGGATTTTCCGCCAGCAGTCATGAGCGGACACACTGAGCTACCCAGCCGCAGCAGTGATGGATATATTCGCCATGAGCGGGTGCTTATTCCCACAACATGGCGGATATATCCATCAGGAGCCTTAACTGTCACAGACAGACGCGTTATACTGCCAGCCGACCAGCCAATAACTTGTAGGGGTGCGGTATATAAATGGGGTCACTTGTGGGGGTGGGGGTACTGTTCTGCCCTGAAAGCCAAATGGCGCTCCTCTCCTTCTGAGTCCTACCACGCGGCCAAGGAACCATATATGGCCAAAGCGGGGGTATTTCCGAACATGGGACAAGCAGCTAAATAAAATATAGGGTGCATTTCTTTCAATATCAGAAGTGATGTACAAAAAATATGCCCCCCAAATGATGCATTTGTGAAAAATTGCAATTTTCGAATTTTTAACACTGACACTGACACTATGGTGTTAAAATACTCACTATACCCCCTAGCGAATACCTTGAGGGGTCTAGTTTTTAAAATGGGGTCATTTGGGGGGTGTTCCTATGTTCTACTACCTTTTAATTTCTGCAAACCTTGCATAGCACATAAAAAAAAATTACTTTTCAAATTTTCTAAATTTTCAAAATTTCAAGTTAAATTGTTAGGGTTCTAACTAATTTAAAATGTTAATTAAAAACTAAAAAATGACGTCAAAATAAAGTAGACATCTGAAAGTATAAGTTTCATGAACTATTTGGTCAGTAAGTATAAATATATGCAACCAATTAGTGTTAAAATAGCAAAAAATCGTAATTTTTTGTAAAAATTTCATGATTTTTTGCATTGTAAAAAAAAAACTACAAATGATATCGGCTTACTTTTACTATTTACATGAAAGACAACTTGTGACAAAAAAACAATGTCAGAATTATCGTGATTGGCAAAACGTTACCAGAGTTATTCTCTAATAAAGACAGACATCCTCGATTTGAAAAAACAGGCCTGGTCTTTCAGGGGCGTACAGGTTTATTTGCATTGGTCCTTAAAGGGTTAAGCAGAGCTTTTTGTTCCCCTCACAACTCCTTCAACTTTTTCTTTTGTTTTATTATAACTTTTGCTTGTTATAAAGGAAGCTCCACTAGGAACCAAACATTGAGAAGCAAAATAAATTTTGGTGGTTAATAAAATACTATATAATTTAAAACGATACTACAAAAAGTAACAATGAACAAAATCTAAACCTTATCAGCTGCAAAACCTTTTTTTATTCATATCTATCTATCTATCTATGTCCTTTGACAAAGATGTATTTATATAAGGTTCACGACAGAGCCCTTTTCACATATGAAGCTAATTAACCCCTTAACGACGCAGGACGTATATTTACATCCTTCGATATGAAGCGGGATCGTGCCGCGATCCCGCATCATATTGCGTCGGTCCCGGCGCTAATCAAAGGCCGGGACCCGCGGCTAATACCACACATCGCCGATCGCGGCGATGTGCGGTATTAACCCTTTAGAAGCGGCAGTCAAAGCTGACCGCCGCTTCTAAAGTGAAACTGAAAGTGACCTGGCTGCTCAGTCGGGCTGTTCGGGACCGCCACGGTGAAATCGCGAAGTCCCGAACAGCTGACCGGACACCGGGAGGGCCCTTACCTGCCTCCTCGGTGTCCGATCGACGAATGACTGCTCCGTGCCTGAGATCCAGGCAGGAGCAGTCAAGCGCCGATAACACTGATCACAGGCGTGTTAATACACGCCTGTGATCTGTGTAAGAGATCAGTGTGTGCAGTGTTATAGGTCCCTATGGGACCTATAACACTGCAAAAAAAATGTAAAAAAAAAGTATTAATAAAGGTCATTTAACCCCTTCCCTAATAAAAGTTTGAATCACCCCCCTTTTCCCATAAAAAAAAGAAAACAGTGTAAAAAAAATAAAAAATAAACATATGTGGTATCGCCGCATGCGTAAATGTCTGAACTATAAAAATATATCATTAATTTAGCCGTACGGTCAATGGCGTACGCGCAAAAAAATTCCAAAGTCCAAAAAAGCGTATTTTGGTCGCTTTTTATACCATTAAAAAATGAATAAAAAGTGATCAAAAAGTCCGATAAAAACAAAAATCATACCGATAAAAACTTCAGATCACGGCGCAAGAAATGAGTCCTCATACCGCCCCGTACGTGGAAAAATTAAAAAGTTATAGGGGTCAGAAGATGACATTTTTAAACGTATAAATTTTCCTGCATGTAGTTATGATTTTTTCCAGAAGTACAACAAAATCCAACCTATATAAGTAGGGTATCATTTTACCCGTATGGACCTACAGAATAATGATAAGGTGTAATTTTTAACGAAATATGCACTGCGTAGAAACGGAAGCCCCCAAAAGTTACAAAATGGCGGGGTTTTTTTCGATTTTGTCGCACAATGATTTTTTTTCCGTTTCACCGTGCATTTTTGGGTAAAATGACTAATTTCACTGCAAAGTAGAATTGGTGACGCAAAAAATAAGCCATAATATGGATTTTTAGGTGGAAAATTGAAAGGGTTATGATTTTTAAAAGGTAAGGAGGAAAAAACGAAAGTGCAAAAACGGAAAAACGCTGAGTCCTTAAGGGGTTAAATTAATTTTATACATGTTATATAAAAAATTCTATACTTCATAGATTTTTTTGATTTTTTATATTTAAAAAGGTATCATGCATATTTTAAAATAAAAAAAAGGAAGGAAAATAGACAAACAGCATCACATACAATACTGCATTATAAAACTATAATACTGCCCTCTGCCACCACCATCCCTATAGCACCCTAGAGATGCAGCATATATATATATATATATATATATATATATATATATACCGTATATATACCGTATTTTGTTTCCTATGTAAATGGTCATAGCTCTGAACCAAGAACATACAGGCAAGAAATGTAAGTAATCGTTTTGTGTAGGGCGTACAATCTTGAACTGGTAACAAATGTATTTTATCATTAAATACATGTTTAACAATTAACCAAATATAAATTACATGTCCATAAATATGTAAATTGTCAGATATAAATCTTAGTGCCTGCGCAGAAAATATCTATTTAAAATTATTTATTTAAAAGGTTAATATAAGATATCAATATGTAGATACCTGATTGGTTGATCATGGCATCAGTGCAACTCTTGTGCTTTGTATATTAATAGTTAATGAAAAAAATTATATACATATATAGATAGATAGATAGATAGATAGATTTATTTATTTATTTATATATGTATGTATATAAAATATCCTGACCTGTCACAATGTTGGGAAACATTTTTAGCCTTGGCTTTCAGCAGTGATGAGGTCTTGGTAGAAAAGTTATCTGTGTTTTGCTAGTTGAGGTTTTCTCGGAGAAGATTTGAATGTGTCCTTTTCCATCAGTATACATGAGTGGTATAATCCTGACAGCCAACCAGCAGCAGCTATGGATAGTAACTTTAGTTTACAGCACCATTTGTTGTGTTACACAATGGCTCAGATATCACTAACACACCTCTTTTGGATTCTATCCAAAGTGTAGGTTTAACCCCATAAGTTATTTACCTTACAGCTTAATGGGGAAAAAAACTAAGTGCAACTTAAATCATAGGGATTAGAAGGAATTCACATTTATATGAGGGTGGTCAAGGCAAAAATGTTACTTAATTTTACAAAATTAAACAATCACATAGTATCTCTTTGCATAACTATAGTTGAGAAAATATCACTGCAACTTGTTGTATGAAGACAGAGTAGGGCACCAAAATATGCATGCAACCTTATTGTAAATCCATAATCCTCCAAAATGTGATCCATGGAAGTCTGTATTTTAGAATGTAAAAATGAAATATTAAACATAAATGTGATATTTTAGAAACATAGAATGTGTCGGCAAATAAGAGCCATTTGGCCCATCTAGTCAACGCAATATTCCAAACACTTATGAATCGCCCTTGTCCCTAACGTATATGAAGGATAGCCTTATACATAGCTCTACCTTATAAGAAGGATAGGCTGATACCTATCCCTATCTTATATGAAGGATAGCCTTATACCTATCTTTATCTTATATGAAGAATAGCCTTATGCCTATCCCCTATCTTATATGAAGGATAGCCTTATACCTATCTCTATCTTATATGAAGGATAGCTTTATGTCTATCTCTATCTTATATGAAGGATAGCCTGATGCCTATCTCTATCTTATATGAAGAATAGCCTTATGCCTATCCCCTATCTTATATGAAGGATAGCCTTATACCTATCTCTATCTTATATGAAGAATAGCCTTATACCTATCTCTATCTTATATGGAGGATAGTCTTATACCTATCTCTATCTTATATGAAGGATAGCCTTATACCTATCACTATCTTATATGAAGGATAGCCTTATACCTATCTTTATCTCATATGAAGGATAGCCGTATACATATCTCTATCTTATAAGAAGGATAGCCTGATACCTATCTCTATCTTATATGAAGGATAGCCTTGTGCCTATCCCATGCATTCTTAAACTCCTACACTTTATTAACAGCTACCACTTCTACAGAAAGGCTATTCCATGCATCCACTACTCTCTCAGTAAAGTAATACTTCCTCATATTACTTTTAAACCTTTTTTTAATTTAAAACTATGTCCTCTTGTGGTAGTTTTTCTTCTTTTAAATATACTCTCCTTCTTTATCGTGTTGATTCTCCTCGTCTTTCTTCCAAGCTATACATGTTAAGGTCCTTTAACCTTTCCTGATAAGTTTTATCCTTCAACCCATGTGTTACTTTAGTAGCTCTTCTCTGAACTCTCTCCAAAATATCTATCTCCTTCTGGAGATATGGCCTCCAGTACTGTGCACAATACTCCAAGTGAGGCCTCACCATTGCCCTGTACAGCGGCATGAGCACTTCCGTCTTTCTACTGCTTATACCTCTCCCTATACGTCCAAGCATTCTGCTAGCATTTCCTGCTGCCCTGTTACATTGTCTGCCTACCTTTAAAGGGGTACTCCACCCCTAGACATCTTATCCCTATCACCTATACAATGGATAGGGGATAAGATGTCCGATCGCGAGGGTCCCACCGCTGGAGACCCCCGCGATCTCTCCTGCGGCACCCCCAGTAATCAGCTGCACAGAGCTAAGTTCGCTCCGTGCCTGATGACTCATGATACAGGGGCCGGAGTATCGTGACATCATGGCCCCGCCCCCTTGTGATGTCACACCCCGACCCCTCAATGCAAGCTTATGGGAGGGGGCGTGGTGGCCATCACACCCCCTCCCATAGGCTTGCATTGAGGGGGACATAGAAGACAGTCTTCTATGTGGGACAGTGTCAAAATCCATGCTAAAATCTAGATAAGGATAGGTATTGCACCTTCACCATCTATTATTTTAGTCACCCAATCAAAAAAATCTATAAGATTAGCTTGACATGATCTACCTGAAATAAACCCATGTTGTTTTTCATTTTTTAATCCATGGGATTTTAGATGTTCCACAATCCTATCCTTTAATAGAGTTTCCAATCATTTCTACACTATTGATGTCAGATTTACTGGCCTATAGTTGCCTGAATCCTCTCTGCTACCTTTCCTATGAATGGGGACAACATTTGCTAACTTCCAATCTTATGAGACAACTCCTGTTACTAATGATTGGTTAAATAAATGTGTTCTTTTAGTATCTTTTGGTGTATCCCATCAGGCCCAAATTACTTATTTGTCTTAACTTTAGACAGCTAACTTATAACCTTTTCCTCTGTAAAGACACATGCATCAAATGATTTATTAGTCTTTTTTCCTTCATTTTCTTCTGTGAAAACTGAACAGAAATATTTATTGAGGCAGTCGATTAGTCTTTTATCCTTTCTATATATCTTCCTACCTGTTTTTAAAGAGTACCTGTCACCAAACTAAAATTTTAATATATTCTTCCTTATTAAATTATAAGACACTTTTCTATTTACTTGCTGTTCTCAACCTTTATATGTTTTTAATGTGATTGAAAAAACAGCCACTAGGTGGATCTGTTCTGTTCCCTGTACAAGTCAAACAGTAAATTTGGTCTCTTCCCACCCTAACTGGAGACCAAACTTAGGAAGTGTGTGCGGGGCATGGTGTGGCACAGCTCTTGCAGGCTTCAGTGACGTCATGCCTGCTGGGGAACACCCACTTTCTCCTGGGAGGAGCTCACACAATGTGAGCAAGAGGAAAGGTATGATACAGAGCTTTTTAAAGCTAAAATAAGCTTTTTAAAGCAAAAAATAAGGGCAGGAGGGGTGTTAGGAGTAGTAAGGGAATATAATCTGAGTTAGTTTAGAAAATATGGTTTGAGGACAGGTACTCTTTAACTTAGTTATTCTTTTCTCCTTTTTTAATTTATATGTCTAATGAATGTCTTATGTCCTTTCATCACTGACTGAGCTAGTTTCTCTTCTGCCTGTGCTTTAGCAGCTCTTATAACTTGCTTGGCCTTTAAATATTACTCCTGGTGCTGCAGCTACTAATACTTTTGGTGTAACCTGACTATGCTACGTAATTGACATCACTGATGAGTTTACTTTTACAAAAGAGGTCGGTACTGTTGGTATGAATGAAAGAAGAAAATTGGGTCATGTTCTATTCAATGCCATATTATGAAAAGAAGGTTTAATAATTCTCCAGAAGAGGTGATCTCTCATATATAACATGCAATGGAGTGCCATATTGCACAAGCGGAGCATAGGAGGCTTACTAAGCAGCAGACTTCAGTTGCTTAAAGCCTACATTTTCTACCATATGGCTTTGCTAGCCAATGTACCAAATCTATAGCATGACATCCACCCATCTATATACAAATATACAGTCCTCTCCAACCTGGCTTTTTTACTATCACTCTTCTTCAAAGGAGATATCCAGCCAAAAGTGGTAAAAATAAAAATTTAAAAAGAGTTCCTGCATTTGTTTCCTGTGTGAGCTGTGGGAGAAGCTGCCT